>NC_092729.1:38529412-38749412 GCF_047496885.1 Scyliorhinus torazame
CTCCATAATCCAGGCCGACACTCCCCCCGGTGCCAGTACTGAGGGAGCGCTGCACTGTCGGGGGTAGATGTATATACTCTAGGATTTGAGCTCCATAATCCAGGCCCACACTCCCCCCGGTGCCAGTACTGAGGGAGCGCTGCACTGTCGGAGGGAGATGTATGTACTCTAGGATTTGAGCTCCATAATCCAGGCCCACACTCCCCCCGGTGCCAGTACTGAGGGAGCGCTGCACTGTCGGAGGGAGATGTCTATACTCTAGGATTTGAGCTCCATAATCCAGGCCCACACTCCCCCCGGTGCCAGTACTGAGGGAGCGCTGCACTGTCGGAGGGAGATGTCTATACTCTAGGATTTGAGCTCCATAATCCAGGCCCACACTCCCCCCGGTGACAGTACTGAGGGAGCGCTGCACTGTCGGAGGGAGATGTCTATACTCTAGGATTTGAGCTCCATAATCCAGGCCCACACTCCCCCCCGGTGCCAGTACTGAGGGAGCACTGCACTGTTGGGTGTGCTGTTTTAACTGTTATCAGTGGAGTGGAGTTGTCCCCAGTGCCCTGGGTGAACCTGAGAATTAAAAAGAGAGGTGCCAATCCGGTTATTGTCGCAATGTGTGTGGGATGCTGCTGTGCACGAATTGGCTGTGGTTTTTTTAGGTTTCGATGATCGCCGTTTCAAAATAGTCCAAATACTTTGGGCCTGAGGCTTTCTGCTGACAGAACCCTGTTCAAGGGCAGGTTTTTCCTCCCCACTTACACCCGTTGTTCCGTCCCACAGAGACTTTGAAATGCAGGCTGCCGGCAAGAAGAGCCGACGGATGAAACGGCACAGCCAGCTGGTGTTCGAGGACCCCGACAAGGAGTTCAAGAAGCAGAGGCGGGCTGCCCGCTTTCAGCACGGCCAGCCCAAGAGGCTGCGGTGCGAGCCCCTGGTCCTCCAGATCAACAGCTTCGACAGCGGCAATGAGCCCCTCGACTGGGATCACATCAAGATTGTGGGCACCAGCCAGGAGGTCACCAAACACTACCTCCGTCTCACCTGCGCCCCTGACCCGTCCACCGTCCGTCCGGTCCCGGTGAGTGTTGTGCGGGTGTGTGTAACCTACCCCCCCCCCCCCCCCCCCCCCCCCCCCCCCCCCCGCAACATGTCTGTCCTCTCTTCGATACCGATCCTCGACACCCCGTCCTTCCAGCTCCAGTGTCAAAATGCAGCCTGCACGCTTCATTACAAAAAAGGAGCCTCTGGGAAAGAGTGATCATAATATGATATTGATATCGAGTTTGCGTGTGGTTTAGTTAAAGCCGAATTTTAGTTCTTAATCCAGACAAAGCTGAAGATAGATAGCTGCTGGCTGCGATGTAGGCTCTGAATCTGAATGCAAGTGCTTTAAGTGCCTCTCTTCACAGTGGAGATCATTTCAGAAGTGGTGTGAAAGGAGACGAATGATGGAAAAAGTGAAGTCGTATGGGGTTCAGGGTGTACGAGCTAGATGGATAAAGAACTGGCTGGGCAACAGGAGGCAGAGAGTAGTGGTGGAAGGGAGTGCCTCAAAATGGAGAAAGGTGACTAGTGGTGTTCCACAGGGATCCGTGCTCGGACCACTGTTGTTTGTGATACACATAAATGATCTGGACGAAGGTGTAGGTGGTCTGATTAGCAAGTTTGCAGATGATACTAAGATTGATGGAGTTGCAGATAGCGAGGGGGACTGTCAGAGAATACAGCAAAATATAGATAGATTGGAGAGTTGGGCGGAGAAATGGCAGATGGAGTTCAATCCAGGCAAATGCGAGGTGATGCATTTTGGAAGATCCAATTCAAGAGCGGACTATACGGTCAATGGAAGAGTCCTGAGGAAAATTGATGTACAGAGAGATCTGGGAGTTCAGGTCCATTGTACCCTGAAGGTGCCAACGCAGTTCGATAGAGTGGTCAAGAAGGCATACAGCATGCTTGCCTTCATCGGACGTGGTATTGAATACTAGAGTCGGCAGGTCATGTTACAGTTGTATAGGACTTTGGTTAGGCCACATTTGGAATACTGCGTGCAGTTCTGGTCGCCACATTACCAGAAGGATGTGGATGCTTTAGAGAGGGTGCAGAGGAGGTTCACCAGAATGTTGCCTGGTATGGAGGGTGCTAGCTATGAAGAAAGGTTGAGTAGATTAGGATTGTTTTCGTTGGAAAGACGGAGGTTGAGGGGGAACCTGATTGAGGTCTACAAAATCATGAGAGGTATGGACAGGGGGGATAGCAACAAGCTTTTTCCAAGAGTGGGGGTGTCAATTACAAGGGGTCACGATTTCAAGGTGAGAGGGGGAAAGTTTAAGGGAGATGTGCGTGGAAAGTATTTTACGCAGAGGGTGGTGGGTGCCTGGAACGCTTTGCCAGCGGAGGTGGTAGAGGCGGGCACGATAGCATCATTTAAGATGCATCTAGACAGATATATGAATGGGCGGGGAACAGAGGGTAGTAGATCCTTGGAAAATAGGCGACCGGTTTAGATAAAGGATCTGGATCGGCGCAGGCTGGGAGGACCGAAGGGCCTGTTCCTGTGCTGTAATTTTCTTTGTTCTTTGTTCTTCTTTGAATGAGGACTTGAATTAATTGGTGTTGGATAGAAAATCTGACTGGAGGTATTAATGGAGCTCGGTGATGTCCAACCCTCTGGGGCTGATTGCCGTGTTCCCGAGGGCTCAGTGGTCGAGCAGATTAGACGTTAACGAGGGAGCGAGAGAAAGCAGGAGACTACAGGGCCAGGCAGCCGGACAACAGTTGGCGGGAAAGTTGTTGGGGCCGATTATTAGCGACGTGGTAAGCGGATCGGCCCACTTTGTAAATCAGAGTTTGGATGGATTTAGAATTGCGGGAATTGTGCGGAGCTCGTGGGTGGGGGGTAGTTGGCACGTGGTGCACTTGGCACGCGGCGCTGGAAGCGGTGAGGGGGGGGGGGGCACAAAAGAGGCGGCAAAGAATCGTCGCCGGGGTCAGTGAGCGGGACGCAAGACGGCGGTGTGGGGTGGTGAGAGGTTACCAGCTCCGGAAGAGTGAGAACAGCGGTGAGAGATCTCATCTCTCTCTCTCTCCGTCACCTGCTCGCCCACTCTCTCTCGGTCATCTCCTCTCGCTCTCTCTCTCTCCGTCACCTCCTCTCTGTCCGTCACCTCCTCTCTCTCTCTCTCTCTCTCTCTCCGTCGCCTCCTCTCCCTCCGTCGCCTCCTCTCCCTCTCTCTCTCCGCCACCTCCTCCCTCTTTCTCTCCGCCACCTCCTCTCCCCCCTCTCTCCATCACCTCCTCTCTCTCTCTCTCGCTCTCTCCGTCACCTCCTCTCCCTCACTCTCCCCGTCACTTCCACTCTCCGTCGCCTCCTCTCCCTCTCTCTCTCTCTCCGTCGCCTCCTTTCCCCCCTCTCTCCGTCACCTCCTCTCTCTCTCCATCACCTACTCTCCCCGTCACCTCCTCTCCCTCTCTCTCTCCCTCGCCTCCTCTCCCTCCCTCTCTCCGTCACCTCCTCTCCCTCTCTCTCCATCACCTCCTCTCCCTCTCCGTCACCTCTTTTCCCTCTCTCTCCATCACCTCCTCTCCCCCTCTCCGTCACCTCCTCTCCCTCTCTCTCCATCACCTCCTCTCCCTCTCCGTCACCTCTTTTCCCTCTCTCTCCATCACCTCCTCTCCCCCTCTCCGTCACCTCCTCTCCCTCTCCCCCTCCGTCACCTCCTCTCCCTCTCTCTCTCCGTCACCTCCTCTCCCTCTCTCTCTCCGTCACCTCTTCTCCCTCTCTCCCTCCGTCACCTCCTCTCCCTCCGTCACCTCCTCTCCCTCTCTCTCTCCATCACCTCCTCTCCCTCCGTCACCTCCTCACCCGCTCACCCCGTCACCCGCCTCTCCGTCTCTCCCCATCACCTTCTCTCTCTCTCGGTCACCTCCTCTCCCTCTCCCTCTCTCCGTAACCTCCTCTCCTCTCTCTCCGTCACCTCCTCTCCTCTCTCTCCGTCACCTCCTCTCCCTCCCTCTCTCTCTCTGTCACCTCCTCTCCCTCTCTCTCTCCGTCACCTCCTCTCCCTCTCTCTCCGTCACCTCCTCTCTCTCTCTCTCCGTCACCTCCTCTCCCCCTCTCTCTCCGTCAATTCCTCTCCCCCTCTCTCTTCGTCACCTCCCCTCCCTCTCTCCGTCACCTCCTCTCCCTCTCTCTCCCCGTCACCTTCTCTCCCTCTCTCTCCCCGTCACCTCTCTCTCCCCGTCACCTCCCCTCCGTCACCTTCTCTCCCTCTCTCTCTCGGTCATCTCCTCTCGCTCTCTCTCTCTCCGTCACCTCCTCTCTCTCTCTCTCTCTCTCTCTCTCTCTCCGTCGCCTCCTCTCCCTCTCTCTCTCCGTCGCCTCCTCTCCCTCTCTCTCTCCGCCACCTCCTCTCCCTCTTTCTCTCCGCCACCTCCTCTCTCTGTCTCTCTCTCCGTCACCTCCTCTCTCTCCGTCACCTCCTCTCCCTCTCTCTCTCCGTCACCTCCTCTCCCTCTCTCTCCGTCACCTCCTTTCTCTCTCTCTCTCCGTCACCTCCTCTCCCTCTCTCTCTCTCCGTCACCTCCTCTCTCTCTCTCTCCGTCACCTCCTCTCCCTCTCTCTCCGTCACCTCCTCTCCCTCTCTCTCCGTCACCTCCTCTCTCTCTGTCACCTCCTCCCCCTCTCTCTCTCCGTCACCTCCTCTCTCCCTCTCTCCGTCACCTCCCTCTCCCTCTCTCTCCGTCACCTCCTCTCCCTCTCTCTCTCCGTCTCCTCCTCTCTCTCTCCCTCTCTCTCTCCGTCACCTCCACTTTCTCTCCGTCACCTCCTCTCACTCTCTCTCTCCGTCACCTCCTCTCTCTCTCTCTGTCACCTCCTCTCCCTCTCTCTCCGTCACCTCCTCTCTCTCTCTCTCTCTCCGTCACCTCCTCTCCCTCTCTCTCTCCGTCACATCCTCTCTCTCTCCGTCACCTCCTCTCTCTCCGTCACCTCCTCTCTCTCTCTCTCCGTCACCTCCTCTCTCTCTCTCTCCGTCACCTCCTCTCTCTCTCTCTCCGTCACCTCCTCTCTCTCTCTCTCTCCGTCACCTCCTCTCACTCTCTCTCTCCGTCACATCCTCTCTCTCTCCGTCACCTCCTCTCTCTCTCTCTCTCTCCGTCACCACCTCTCCCTCTCTCTCTCCGTCACATCCTCTCTCTCTCCGTCACCTCCTCTCTCTCTCTCCGTCACCTCCTCTCACTCTCTCTCTACGTCACATCCTCTCACTCTCTCTCTCCGTCACCTCCTCTCTCTCTCTCTCTCCGTCACCTCCTCTCTCTCTCTCTCTCCGTCACCTCCTCTCACTCTCTCTCTCCGTCACATCCTCTCTCTCTCTCTCTCCGTCACCTCCTCTCCCTCTCTCTCTCCGTCACTTCCTCTCACTCTCTCTCTCCGTCACCTCCTCTCACTCTCTCTCTACGTCACATCCTCTCACTCTCTCTCTCCGTCACCTCCTCTCTCTCTCTCTCTCCGTCACCTCCTCTCTCTCTCTCTCTCCGTCACCTCCTCTCACTCTCTCTCTCCGTCACATCCTCTCTCTCTCTCTCTCCGTCACCTCCTCTCACTCTCTCTCTCCGTCACATCCTCTCTATCTCTCTCTCCGTCACCTCCTCTCACTCTCTCTCTACGTCACATCCTCTCACTCACTCTCCCCGTCACTTCCTCTCTCCGTCGCCTCCTCTCCCTGTCGCCTCCTCTCCCTCTCTCTCTCCGTCACCTCCTCTCTCTCTCTCTCTCTCTCTCCGTCACCTACTCTCCCCGTCACCTCCTCTCCCTCTCTCTCTCCGTCGCCTCCTCTCCCTCCCTCTCTCCGTCACCTCCTCCTCCCTCTCTCCGTCACCTCCTCTCCCTCGCTCTCCATCACCTCCTCTCCCTCTCACTCCGTCATCTCCTTTCCCTCTCTCTCTCCATCACCTCCTCTCCCTCTCTCCGTCACCTCTTCTCCCTCTCTCCCTCCATCATCTCCTCTCCCTCTCTCTCTCCGTCACCTCCTCTCCCTCTCTCTCTCCGTCACCTCCTCTCCCTCTCTCTCTCCGTCACCTCCTCTCCCTCTCTCCGTCACCTCCTCTCTCTCTCTCTCTCCGTCGCCTCCTCTACCCTCTCTCTCCGTCACCTCCTCTCTCTCTCTCTCTCTCTCCGTCACCTACTCTCCCCGTCACCTCCTCTCCCTCTCTCTCTCCGTCGCCTCCTCTCCCTCCCTCTCTCCGTCACCTCCTCTCCCTCTCTCTCCGTCACCTCCTCTCTCTCTCTCTCTCTCTCCGTCACCTACTCTCCCCGTCACCTCCTCTCCCTCTCTCTCTCCGTCGCCTCCTCTCCCTCCCTCTCTCCGTCACCTCCTCTCTCCCTCTCTCCGTCACCTCCTCTCCCTCTCTCTCCGTCACCTCCTCTCCCTCTCTCTCTCCGTCTCCTCCTCTCTCTCTCCCTCTCTCTCTCCGTCACCTCCACTTTCTCTCCGTCACCTCCTCTCACTCTCTCTCTCCGTCACCTCCTCTCTCTCTCTCTCTGTCACCTCCTCTCCCTCTCTCTCCGTCACCTCCTCTCTCTCTCTCTCTCTCCGTCACCTCCTCTCCCTCTCTCTCTCCGTCACATCCTCTCTCTCTCCGTCACCTCCTCTCTCTCTCTCCGTCACCTCCTCTCTCTCTCTCTCCGTCACCTCCTCTCTCTCTCTCTCCGTCACCTCCTCTCTCTCTCTCTCTCCGTCACCTCCTCTCACTCTCTCTCTCCGTCACATCCTCTCTCTCTCCGTCACCTCCTCTCTCTCTCTCTCTCTCCGTCACCACCTCTCCCTCTCTCTCTCCGTCACATCCTCTCTCTCTCCGTCACCTCCTCTCTCTCTCTCCGTCACCTCCTCTCACTCTCTCTCTACGTCACATCCTCTCACTCTCTCTCTCCGTCACCTCCTCTCTCTCTCTCTCTCCGTCACCTCCTCTCTCTCTCTCTCTCCGTCACCTCCTCTCACTCTCTCTCTCCGTCACATCCTCTCTCTCTCTCTCTCCGTCACCTCCTCTCCCTCTCTCTCTCCGTCACTTCCTCTCACTCTCTCTCTCCGTCACCTCCTCTCACTCTCTCTCTACGTCACATCCTCTCACTCTCTCTCTCCGTCACCTCCTCTCTCTCTCTCTCTCCGTCACCTCCTCTCTCTCTCTCTCTCCGTCACCTCCTCTCACTCTCTCTCTCCGTCACATCCTCTCTCTCTCTCTCTCCGTCACATCCTCTCTCTCTCTCTCTCCGTCACCTCCTCTCTATCTCTCTCTCCGTCACCTCCTCTCACTCTCTCTCTACGTCACATCCTCTCACTCACTCTCCCCGTCACTTCCTCTCTCCGTCGCCTCCTCTCCCTGTCGCCTCCTCTCCCTCTCTCTCTCCGTCACCTCCTCTCTCTCTCTCTCTCTCTCTCCGTCACCTACTCTCCCCGTCACCTCCTCTCCCTCTCTCTCTCCGTCGCCTCCTCTCCCTCCCTCTCTCCGTCACCTCCTCCTCCCTCTCTCCGTCACCTCCTCTCCCTCGCTCTCCATCACCTCCTCTCCCTCTCACTCCGTCATCTCCTTTCCCTCTCTCTCTCCATCACCTCCTCTCCCTCTCTCCGTCACCTCTTCTCCCTCTCTCCCTCCATCATCTCCTCTCCCTCTCTCTCTCCGTCACCTCCTCTCCCTCTCTCTCTCCGTCACCTCCTCTCCCTCTCTCTCTCCGTCACCTCCTCTCCCTCTCTCCGTCACCTCCTCGCTCTCTCTCTCTCCGTCACCTCCTCTCTCTCTCTCTCCGTCACCTCCTCTCCCTCTCTCTCTCTCTCTCCGTCACCTCCTCTCCCTCCGTCACCTCCTCACCCGCTCACCCCGTCGCCTCCTCTCCCTCTCTCTCTCCGCCACCTCCTCTCCCTCTTTCTCTCCGCCACCTCCTCTCCCCCCCCTCTCTCCGTCACCTTCTCTCTCTCTCTCGCTCTCTCCGTCACCTCCTCTCCCTCACTCTCCCCGTCACTTCCTCTCTCCGCCACCTCCTCTCCCTGTCTCTCTCCGTCGCCTCCTCTCCCTCTCTCTCTCCGTCGCCTCCTCTACCCTCTCTCTCCGTCACCTCCTCTCTCTCTCTCTCTCTCTCTCTCCGTCACCTACTCTCCCCGTCACCTCCTCTCCCTCTCTCTCTCCGTCGCCTCCTCTACCCTCTCTCTCCGTCACCTCCTCTCTCTCTCTCTCTCTCTCCGCCACCTCCTCTCCCTGTCTCTCTCCGTCGCCTCCTCTCCCTCTCTCTCTCCGTCGCCTCCTCTACCCTCTCTCTCCGTCACCTCCTCTCTCTCTCTCTCTCTCTCCGTCACCTACTCTCCCCGTCACCTCCTCTCCCTCTCTCTCTCCGTCGCCTCCTCTCCCTCCCTCTCTCCGTCACCTCCTCTCCCTCTCTCTCCGTCACCTCCTCTCTCTCTCTCTCTCTCTCCGTCACCTACTCTCCCCGTCACCTCCTCTCCCTCTCTCTCTCCGTCGCCTCCTCTCCCTCCCTCTCTCCGTCACCTCCTCTCCCTCTCACTCCGTCACCTCCTTTCCCTCTCTCTCTCCGTCACCTCCTCTCTCCGTCACCTCCTCTCCCTCTCTGTCTCCGTCACCTCCTCTCTCTCTCCGTCACCTCCTCTCTCTCTCTCTCCGTCACCTCCTCTCCCTCTCTCTCTCCGTCACCTCCTCTCCGTCTCTCTCCGTCACCTCCTCTCCCTCTCTCTCTCCGTCACCTCCTCTCTCTCTCTCTCCGTCACCTCCTCTCTCTCTCTCTCCGTCACCTCCTCTCCCTCTCTCTCTCCGTCACCTCCTCTCCCTGTCTCTCTCCGTCACCTCCTCTCTCTCTCTTCGTCACATCCTCTCTCTCTCTCTCTCTCCGTCACCTCCTCTCTCTCTCTCTCTCTCTCCGTCACCTCCTCTCCCTGTCTCTCTCCGTCACCTCCTCTCTCTCTCTCCGTCACCTCCTCTCCCTCTCTCTCTCCGTCACCTCCTCTCTCTCTCTCTCTCCGTCACCTCCTCTCCCTCTCTCTCTCCGTCACCTCCTCTCTCTCTCTCTCTCCGTCACCTCCTCTCCCTCTCTCTCTCCGTCACCTCCTCTCTCTCTCTCTCTCTCCGTCACCTCCTCTCCCTCTCTCCGTCACCTCCTCTCCCTCTCTCTCTCCGTCACCTCCTCTCTCTCTCTCTCTCCGTCACCTCCTCTCCCTCTCTCTCTCCGTCACCTCCTCTCCCTCTCTCTCTCCGTCACCTCCTCTCCCTCTCTCTCTCCGTCACCTCCTCTCCCTCTCTCTCTCCGTCACCTCCTCTCTCTCTCCGTCACCTCCTCTCCCTCTCTCTCTCCGTCACCTCCTCTCCCTCTCTCTCTCCGTCACCTCCTCTCTCTCTCTCTCTCCGTCACCTCCTCTCCCTCTCGCTCTCCGTCACCTCCTCTCCCTCTCTCTCTCCGTCACCTCCTCTCCCTCTCTCTCTCCGTCACCTCCTCTCTCTCTCCGTCACCTCCTCTCCCTCTCTCTCTCCGTCACCTCCTCTCTCTCTCTCTCCGTCACCTCCTCTCCCTCTCTCTCCGTCACCTCCTCTCTCTCTCTCTCTCCGTCACCTCCTCTCCCTCTCTCTCTCCCCGTCACCTCTCTCTCTCTCCGTCACCTCCTCTCTCCCTCTCTCCGTCACCTCCTCTCTCCGTCACCTCCTCTCTCTCTCTCTCTCCCCGTCACCTCCTCTCTCTCTCTCTCTCTCTCCGTCACCTCCTCTCTCCCTCTCTCCGTCACCTCCTCTCTCCGTCACCTCCTCTCTCTCTCTCTCTCTCTCTCTCCGCCACCTCCTCTCTCTCCGTCACCTCCTCTCCCTCTCTCTCTCCGTCACCTCCTTTCTCTCTCTCTCTCCGTCACCTCCTCTCCCTCTCTCTCTCTCCGTCACCTCCTCTCTCTCTCTCTCCGTCACCTCCTCTCCCTCTCTCTCCGTCACCTCCTCTCCCTCTCTCTCCGTCACCTCCTCTCTCTCTGTCACCTCCTCCCCCTCTCTCTCTCCGTCACCTCCTCTCTCCCTCTCTTCGTCACCTCCTCTCCCTCTCTCTCCGTCACCTCCTCTCCCTCTCTCTCCGTCACCTCCTTTCTCTCTCTCTCTCTCCGTCACCTCCTCTCTCTCTCTCTCTCCGTCACCTCCTCTCTCTCTCTCTCTCCGTCACCTCCTCTCTCTCTCCCTCTCTCTCTCCGTCACCTCCACTTTCTCTCCGTCACCTCCTCTCACTCTCTCTCTCCGTCACCTCCTCTCTCTCTCTCCGTCACCTCCTCTCCCTCTCTCTCCGTCACCTCCTCTCTCTCTCTCTCTCTCCGTCACCTCCTCTCCCTCTCTCTCTCCGTCACATCCTCTCTCTCTCTCTCTCCGTCATCTCCTCTCTCTCTCCGTCACCTCCTCTCTCTCTCTCTCTCCGTCACCTCCTCTCCCTCTCTCTCTCCGTCACCTCCTCTCTCTCTCCGTCACCTCCTCTCTCTCTCTCTCCGTCACCTCCTCTCTCTCTCTCTCCGTCACCTCCTCTCCCTCTCTCTCTCCGTCACCTCCTCTCTCTCTCTCTGTCACCTCCTCTCTCTCTCTCTCTCCGTCACCTCCTCTCACTCTCTCTCTCCGTCACATCCTCTCTCTCTCTCTCTCTCCGTCACCTCCTCTCCCTCTATCTCTCCGTCACCTCCTCTCACTCTCTCTCTCCGTCACATCCTCTCTCTCTCTCTCTCCGTCACCTCCTCTCCCTCTCTCTCTCCGTCACCTCCTCCCCCTCTCTCTCTCCGTCACCTCCTCTCCCTCTCTCTGTCCGTCACCTCCTCTCTCTCTCTCTCTCTCTCCGTCACCTCCTCTCTCTCTCCGTCACCTCCTCTCTCTCTCCGTCACCTCCTCTCTCTCTCTCTCTCCGTCACCTCCTCTCCCTCTCTCTCTCCGTCACCTCCTCTCTCTCTATGTCACCTCCTCTCTCTCTCCGTCACCTCCTCCCCCTCTCTCTCTCCGTCACCTCCTCTCCCTCTCTCTGTCCGTCACCTCCTCTCTCTCTCTCTCCGTCACCTCCTCTCTCTCTCTCTCCGTCACCTCCTCTCTCTCTCTCCGTCACCTCCTCTCCCTCTCTCTCTCCGTCACCTCCTCTCCCTCCCTCTCTCTCCGTCACCTCCTCTCCCTCTCTCTCTCCGTCACCTCCTCTCTCTCTATGTCACCTCCTCTCTCTCTCCGTCACCTCCTCCCCCTCTCTCTCTCCGTCACCTCCTCTCCCTCTCTCTCTCCGTCACCTTCTCTCCCTCTCTCTCTCCGTCACCTCCTCTCCCTCTGTCTCTCCGTCACCTCCTCTCTCTCTCTCTCTCCAACACCTCCTCTCCCTCTCTCTCCGTCACCTCCTCTCCCTCTCTCTCTCTCCGTCACCTCCTCTCTCTCCGTCACCTCCTCTCCCTCTCTCTCCGTCACCTCCTCTCCCTCTCTCTCTCTCCGTCACCTCCTCTCTCTCTCCAACACCTCCTCTCCCTCTCTCTCCGTCACCTCCTCTCCCTCTCTCTCTCTCCGTCACCTCCTCTCTCTCCGTCACCTCCTCTCCCTCTCTCTCCGTCACCTCCTCTCCCTCTCTCTCTCTCCGTCACCTCCTCTCTCTCCGTCACCTCCTCTCCCTCTCTCTCTCCGTCACCTCCTCTCTCTATGTCACCTCCTCTCTCTCTCCGTCACCTCCTCCCCCTCTCTCTCTCCGTCACCTCCTCTCCCTCTCTCTCTCCGTCACCTTCTCTCCCTCTCTCTCTCCGTCACCTCCTCTCCCTCTGTCTCTCCGTCACCTCCTCTCTCTCTCTCTCTCTCTCTCCAACACCTCCTCTCCCTCTCTCTCCGTCACCTCCTCTCCCTCTCTCTCTCTCCGTCACCTCCTCTCTCTCCGTCACCTCCTCTCCCTCTCTCTCCGTCACCTCCTCTCCCTCTCTCTCTCTCCGTCACCTCCTCTCTCTCTCTCCGTCACCTCCTCTCCCTCTCTCTCTGTCACCTCCTCTCCCTCTCTCTCTCTCCGTCACCTCCTCTCTCTCTCTCTCTCCGTCACCTCCTCTCCCTCTCTCTCCCCGTCACCTCCTCTCTCTCTCCGTCACCTCCTCTCTCTCTCTCTCTCCGTCACCTCCTCTCTCTCTCCGTCACCTCCTCTCTCTCTCTCTCTCTCACCTCTCTCCTCTTTCCTGTTCTCCCGGTAGTCCCGCTGTTGGACTTTGTCCTCTGGCTGGGTGTTTGGTGTGTCGGTACGGATTGTGCGAAGACGGGAGTTCTGTCCCCTCACGCTCGTCCTCTTTGTTGCCCTAGGTTCTCAGGAAGTCTCTGACCATGGTGAAGACGCACTGGGCCTCCCACCAGGATTACGCCTTTGCCTGTGAGCAGCTGAAGTCGCTACGACAGGACCTGACGGTGAGTGATCACGGCATCGGGGGAGGAGCAGGCTAATCCGGCCCCCCTGCGTCCTCCATTTGCTACAATGTCATACTATCCCCGTATGCCTTTATCAGATTGGCGTTTAGACGTGTTAGCAATCTCTGCTTTCAGGCGACTGTCTGCAGCCTCTGGGGTCGAGTCGGAAATTCCCACGGTTCACCAGCTTCTGAGTGTAGACATTTTCCACATCTCGGTTTCTCCCGCACTGTGAAATCGTGCCCCCTGGTTCCAGACTTGCCAAACATCTTACCTGCACCGACCTTGCCTCTGCCTTTCGGTGTTTTGTAGGTTTCAATGAAATCCCCTTTCTTCTGGTGTCGAGGGAATACAGACGCCGTTTGCCCCAATCTGTGTTGATGAGACAGTCCCCACTATCCCTGGAACAAGTCTGGTGAATAATAATGGCGCTCGCTCGGACTGAGACCTCAGCAGCTTAATCCTCATCCACAGCTCTGCTGTGCCACCCTCCTCGATACAGAGCCCTCCCCCTCACTGCAGGCCCAGTGCCCAGCGCTGGATGCCCAGTGGCAGAACAGAAGCTTTGGGAGGGGCCAGGCCTCCCACTTGCTGTCTTCGCTGTTCGAGCTCCTCCCCAGACGAAGACCATGATTAACTTGACCCTGGTGAGGAAAGATTTGGGGACGCGGATCGGGAGTGAGCAGACACGAAGAGGATCGTTGGTTTTGACCAGCTGTACGCTTCGGGCTAGCGAAGGAGGGGCGAAGGAGGGAACAGGCATCTCCTCCACCGGGCTGGACAGGTTTCATTGGTGGGCCACAGGTACCTGAACAAGGTTTGGGTTCCAATGAATGGGCCTCCCTCTTGGAGGGGCTTATCGGGAAGAATTTGCTTTTTGCCTGAGAAGGTGCCAGACTCCCAAAGGAGTCTGCTTATCTTTCCCATACTGGCTCGCGAGCTGGACACACAGAGGAACAGAGAGCGAGACTCTCTTCTCCGCATACCCGTCCACTAATCCGCCGATCGCAGGGCGATTGCCAGCGCGAAACTGAGCGGGGGCAGCGTGTCGCCTGTCCCATTTACCTTGCGCAGTACTCCGAGCTGGTTGCGGTAATCCAGCAGCCTCGCCAGTGCTTTCGCTCGGTCCGTTGCCTCAGTACTTTGGAGAGAGAGCTCGGTCTGCACGACGCACACTCTGTCAGGCCTTTGTCCTTCCTGAGGAGCAATGAGGCGTGGGCCAGCGTGGGAGACAGGGCCTCTGAAACAGAGCGACATTGAACACCCCGAGGAGCTGCAGGGGCAGCGCTGCTCAATCTCTTGTCGGTCAATGCTTGGCCTGATTGCACGACGTTGGTGGAGTCCATGTTTCAGCCCAGCCCCTCATCCTCCACTCTCTCCCTCCCTCATCCTCCACTCTGCCCCTCATCCTCGACTCTCTCCCTCCCTCATCCTCCACTCTCTCCCTCATCCTCGACTCTCTCCCTCCCTCATCCTCCACTCTGCCCCTCATCCTCGACTCTCTCCCTCCCTCATCCTCGACTCTCTCCCTCATCCTCGACTCCCTCCCTCACCCTCGACTCTGTCCCTCCCTCATCCTCGACTCTCTCCCTCCCTCATCCTCGACTCTGTCCCTCATCCTCGACTCTGTCTCTCCCTCATCCTCGACTCTCTCCCTCCCTCATCCTCCACTCTCTCCCTCATCCTCGACTCTCTCCCTCCCTCATCCTCCACTCTGCCCCTCATCCTCGACTCTCTCCCTCCCTCATCCTCCACTCTCTCCCTCATCCTCGACTCTCTCCCTCCCTCATCCTCCACTCTGCCCCTCATCCTCGACTCTCTCCCTCCCTCATCCTCCACTCTCTCCCTCATCCTCGACTCCCTCCCTCACCCTCGACTCTGTCCCTCCCTCATCCTCGACTCTCTCCCTCCCTCATCCTCGACTCCCTCCCTCACCCTCGACTCTGTCTCTCCCTCATCCTCGACTCTCTCCCTCCCTCATCCTCGACTCTGTCCCTCATCCTCGACTCTGTCTCTCCCTCATCCTCGACTCTCTCCCTCCCTCATCCTCGACTCTGCCCCTCATCCGCAACTCTGTCTCTCCCTCATCCTCGACTCTCTCCCTCCCTCATCCTCCACTCTCTCCCTCATCCTCGACTCTCTCCCTCCCTCATCCTCGACTCTGTCCCTCTCCCTCCCTCATCCTCCACTCTCTCCCTCATCCTCGACTCTGTCCCTCCCTCATCCTCCATTCTCTCCCTCATCCTCGACTCTGTCCCTCATCCTCGACTCTCTCCCTCCCCCATCCTCCACTCTCTCCCTCATCCTCGACTCTCTCCCTCCATCATCCTCGACTCTGTCCCTCTCCCTCCCTCATCCTCCACTCTCTCCCTCATCCTCGACTCTGTCCCTCCCTCATCCTCCACTCTCTCCCTCATCCTCGACTCTGTCCCTCATCCTCGACTCTCTCCCTCATCCTCGACTCTGTCCCTCCCTCATCCTCACTCTCTCCCTCATCCTCGACTCTGTCCCTCCCTCATCCTCGACTCTCTCCCTCATCCTCGACTCTCTCCCTCCCTCATCCTCCACTCTCTCCCTCATCCTCGACTCTCTCCCTCCCTCATCCTCCACTCTGTCCCTCCCTCATCCTCGACTCTGTCCCTCCCTCATCCTCGACTCTGTCCCTCCCTCATCCTCGACTCTCTCCCTCCCTCATCCTCGACTCTCTCCCTCCCTCATCCTCGACTCTGTCCCTCATCCTCGACTCTCTCCCTCCCTCATCCTCCACTCTCTCCCTCATCCTCGACTCTGTCCCTCATCCTCGACTCTCTCCCTCCCTCATCCTCCACTCTCTGCCTCCCTCATCCTCCACTCTCTCCCTCATCCTCGACTCTCTCCCTCCCTCATCCTCCACTCTCTCCCTCATCCTCGACTCTGTCCCTCATCCTCGACTCACTCCCTCCCTCATCCTCCACTCTCTGCCTCCCTCATCCTCCACTCTCTCCCTCATCCTCGACTCTCTCCCTCCCTCATCCTCCACTCTCTCCCTCATCCTCGACTCTGTCTCTCCCTCATCCTCGACTCTCTCCCTCATCCTCGACTCTGTCCCTCCCTCATCCTCCACTCTCTCCCTCCCTCATCCTCGACTCTCTCCCTCATCCTCGACTCTTTCCCTCCCTCATCCTCCACTCTCTCCCTCATCCTCGACTCTCTCCCTCCCTCATCCTCCACTCTGTCCCTCCCTCATCCTCGACTCTGTCCCTCCCTCATCCTCGACTCTCTCCCTCCCTCATCCTCGACTCTGTCCCTCATCCTCGACTCTCTCCCTCCCTCATCCTCCACTCTCTCCCTCATCCTCGACTCTGTCTCTCCCTCATCCTCGACTCTGTCCCTCCCTCATCCTCCACTCTCTCCCTCATCCTCGACTCTCTCCCTCCCTCATCCTCCACTCTGTCCCTCCCTCATCCTCGACTCCCTCCCTCATCCTCGACTCTGTCCCTCTCCCTCCCTCATCCTCCACTCTGTCCCTCCCTCATCCTCGACTTTGTCCCTCCCTCATCCTCGACTCTGTCCGTCTCTCATCCTCGACTGTCCCTCCCTCATCCTCGACTCTCTCCCTCATCCTCGACTCTCTCCCTTCCTCATCCTCGACTCTGTCCCTCTCTCATCCTCGACTGTCCCTCCCTCATCCTCGACTCTCTCCCTCATCCTCGACTCTGTCCCTCCCTCATCCTCCACTCTGTCCCTCCCTCATCCTCGACTCTGTCCCTCCCTCATCCTCGACTCTGTCCCTCCCTCATCCTCGACTCTGTCCCTCCCTCATCCTCGACTCTGTCCCTCCCTCATCCTCGACTCTGTCCCTCCCTCATCCTCGACTCTGTCCCTCCCTCATCCTCGACTCTGTCCCTCCCTCATCCTCGACTCTGTCCCTCCCTCATCCTCGACTCTGTCCCTCCCTCATCCTCGACTCTGTCCCTCCCTCATCCTCGACTCTGTCCCTCCCTCATCCTCGACTCTGTCCCTCATCCTCTACTCTGTCCCTCCCTCATCCTCGACTCTGTTCCTCCCTCATCCTCGACTCTCTCCCTCCCTCATCCTCGACTCTGTCCCTCCCTCATCCTCTACTCTCTCCCTCCCTCATCCTCGGCTCTGTCCCTCCCTCATCCACGACTCTGTCCCTCTCTCATCCTCGACTCTCTCCCTCCCTCATCCTCGACTCTGTCCCTCCCTCATCCTCGACTCTGTCCCTCCCTCATCCTCGACTCTGTCCCTCCCTCATCCTCGACTCTGTCCCTCCCTCATCCTCGACTCTGCCCCTCATCCTCGACTCTGTCACTCCCTCATCCTCGACTGTCCCTCATCCTTGACTCTGTCCCTCCCTCATCCTCGACTCTGTCCCTCCCTCATCCTCGACTGTCCCTCCCTCCCTCATCCTCGACTCTGTCCCTCTCTCATCCTCGACTCTGTCCCTCGCTCATCCTCGACTCTCTCCCTCCCTCATCCTCGACTCTGTCCCTCTCTCATCCTCGACTCTGTCCCTTCCTCATCCTCGACTCTGTCCCTTCCTCATCCTCGACTCTCTCCCTCCCTCATCCTCGACTCTGTCCCTCCCTCATCCTCGACTCTGTCCCTCCCTCATCCTCGACTCTGTCCCTCCCTCATCCTCGACTCTGTCCCTCCCTCACCCTCGACTCTGTCCCTCCCTCATCCTCGACTCTGTCCCTTCCTCATCCTCGACTCTGTCACTCCCTCATCCTCGTCTGTCCGTCCCTCCCTCATCCTCGACTCTGTCCCTTCCTCATCCTCGACTCTGTCACTCCCTCATCCTCGTCTGTCCCTCCCTCCCTCATCCTCGACTCTGTCCCTCCCTCATCCTCGACTCTCTCCCTCCCTCATCCTCGACTCTGCCCCTCATCCTCCACTCTCTCCCTCATCCTCGACTCTCTCCCTCCCTCATCCTCGACTCTGTCCCTCCCTCATCCTCGACTGTCCCTCCCTCATCCTCGACTGTCACTCCCTCATCCTCGACTATCCCTCCCTCATCCACGACTGTCCCTCCCTCATCCTCGACTCTGTCCCTCCCTCATCCTCGACTCTCTCCCTCCCTCATCCTCGACTCTCTCCCTCCCTCATCCTCGACTGTCCCTCCCTCATCCTCGACTGTCCCTCCCTCATCCTCGACTGTCCCTCCCTCATCCTCGACTGTCCCTCCCTCATCCACGACTGTCCCTCCCTCATCCACGACTCTGTCCCTCTCTCATCCTCGAGTCTGTCCCTCCCTCATCCTCGACTCTGTCCCTCCCTCATCCTCGACTCTGTCGCTCCCTCATCCTCGACTCTGTCCCTCCCTCATCCTCGACTGTCCCTCTCTCATCCTCGACTCTGTCCCTCCCTCATCCTCGACTCTGTCCCTCCCTCATCCTCGACTCTGTCCCTCCCTCATCCTCGACTCCCTCCCTCATCCTCGACTGTCCCTCCCTCATCCTCGACTGTCACTCCCTCATCCTCGACTGTCCCTCCCTCATCCACGACTGTCCCTCCCTCATCCTCGACTCTGTCCCTCTCTCATCCTCGCCTCTGTCCCTCCCTCATACTCGACTCTGTCTGTCCCTCATCCTCGACTCTCTCTCTCCCTCATCCTCGACTCTGTCCCTCCCTCATCCTCGACTGTCCCTCTCTCATCCTCGACTCTCTCCCTCCCTCTCCCTCGACTCTGTCCCTCCCTCATCCTCGACTCCCTCCCTCCTCCTCGAGTCTGTCTCTCCCTCATCCTCGACTCTGTCCCTCCCTCATCCTCGACTCTGTCCCTCCCTCATCCTCGACTCTGTCCCTCCCTCATCCTCGACTCTGTCCCTCCCTCATCCTCGACTCTCTCCCTCCCTCATCCTCGACTCTGTCCCTCTCTCATCCTCGACTCTGTCCCTCCCTCATCCTCGACTCTGTCCCTCCCTCATCCTCGACCCTGTCCCTCCCTCATCCTCGACTGTCCCTCCCTCATCCTCGACTCTGTCCCTCCCTCATCCTCGACTCTGTCCCTCCCTCATCCTCGACTCTGTCCCTCCCTCATCCTCGACTCTCTCCCTCTCTCATCCTCGACTCTCTCCCTCTCTCATCCTCGACTCCCTCCCTCATCCTCGACTCTGCCCCTCATCCTCGACTCTGTCCCTCCCTCATCCTCGACTCTGTCACTCCCTCATCCTCGACTCTCTCCCTTCCTCATCCTCGACTCTGTCCCTCGCTCATCCTCGACTCTGTCCCTCCCTCATCCTCGACTCTGCCCCTCCCTCATCCTCGACTCTGTCCCTCCCTCATCCTCGACTCTGCCCCTCATCCTCGACTCTGTCCCTCCCTCATCCTCGACTCTGTCCCTCTCTCATCCTCGCCTCTGTCCCTCCCTCATCCTCGACGGTCCCTCCCTCATCCTCGACTCTGTCCCTCCCTCATCCTCGACTGTCCCTCCCTCATCCTCGCTACTGTCCCTCCCTCATCCTCGACTCTGTCCCTCCCTCATCCTCGACTCTGTCCCTCCCTCATCCTCGACTCTGTCCCTCCCTCATCCTCGACTCTGTCCCTCCCTCATCCTCGACTCTGTCCCTCCCTCATCCTCGACTCTGTCCCTCCCTCATCCTCGTCTCTGTCCCTCCCTCATCCTCGACTCTGTCCCTCCCTCATCCTCGACTCTGTCCCTCCCTCATCCTCGACTCTGTCCCTCCCTCATCCTCGACTCTGTCCCTCCCTCATCCTCGTCTCTGTCCCTCCCTCATCCTCGACTCTGTCCCTCCCTCATCCTCGTCTCTGTCCCTACCTCATCCTCAACTCTGTCCCTCTCTCATCCTCGACTCTGTCCCTCCCTCATCCTCGTCTGTCCCTCCCTCCCTCAACCTCGACTCTGTCCCTCCCTCATCTTCGACTCTGTCCCTTCCTCATCCTCGCCTCTGTCCCTCCCTCATCCTCGACTCTGTCTCTCCCTCATCCTCGACTCTGTCCCTCCCTCATCCTCGACTCTCTCCCTCCCTCATCCTCGACTCTGTCCATCTCTCATCCTCGACTCTGTCCCTCCCTCATCCTCGACTCTGTCCCTCCCTCATCCTCGACCCTGTCCCTCCCTCATCCTCGACTGTCCCTCCCTCATCCTCGACTCTGTCCCTCCCTCATCCTCGACTCTGTCCCTCCCTCATCCTCGACTCTGTCCCTCCCTCATCCTCGACTCTGTCCCTCCCTCATCCTCGACTCTCTCCCTCTCTCATCCTCGACTCTCTCCCTCTCTCATCCTCGACTCTGCCCCTCATCCTCGACTCTGTCCCTCCCTCATCCTCGACTGTCCCTCCCTCATCCTCGACTCTGTCCCTCCCTCATCCTTGACTCTGTCCCTCCCTCATCCTCGACTCTGTCCCTCCCTCATCCTCGACTCTCTCCCTCTCTCATCCTCGACTCTCTCCCTCCCTCATCCTCGACTCTGCCCCTCATCCTCGACTCTGTCCCTCCCTCATCCTCGACTCTGTCACTCCCTCATCCTCGACTCTCTCCCTTCCTCATCCTCGACTCTGTCCCTCGCTCATCCTCGACTCTGTCCCTCCCTCACCCTCGACTCTGCCCCTCCCTCATCCTCGACTCTGTCCCTCCCTCATCCTCGACTCTGCCCCTCATCCTCGACTCTGTCCCTCCCTCATCCTCGACTCAGTCCCTTCCTCATCCTCGCCTCTGTCCCTCCCTCATCCTCGACTCTCTCCCTCTCTCATCCTCGACTCTCTCCCTCTCTCATCCTCGACTCTGTCCCTCCCTCATCCTCGTCTCTGTCCCTCCGTCATCCTCGACTCTGTCCCTCCCTCATCCTCGACTCTGTCCCTCCCTCATCCTCGTCTCTGTCCCTCCCTCATCCTCGACTCTGTCCCTCTCTCATCCTCGACTCTCTCCCTCTCTCATCCTCGACTCTGTCCCTCCCTCATCCTCGTCTCTGTCCCTCCGTCATCCTCGACTCTGTCCCTCCCTCATCCTCGACTCTGTCCCTCCCTCATCCTCGTCTCTGTCCCTCCCTCATCCTCGACTCTGTCCCTCCCTCATCCTCGACTCTGTCCCTCACTCATCCTCGTCTCTGCCCCTCCCTCATCCTCGACTCTGTCCCTCTCTCATCCTCGACTCTGTCCCTCCCTCATCCTCGTCTGTCCCTCCCTCCCTCATCCTCGACTCTGTCCCTCCCTCATCTTCGACTCTGTCCCTTCCTCATCCTCGCCTCTGTCCCTCCCTCATCCTCGACTCTCTCCCTCCCTCATCCTCGACTCTCTCTCTCCCTCATCCTCGACTCTGTCCCTCCCTCATCTTCGACTCTGTCCCTTCCTCATCCTCGACTCTGTCCCTCCCTCATCCTCAACTCTGTCCCTCCCTCATCCTCGACTCTGTCCCTCCCTCATCCTCGCCTCTGTCCCTCCCTCATCCTCGACTCCCTCAACTCTGTCCCTCCCTCATCCTCGTCTCTGTCCCTCCCTCATCCTCGACTCTGTCCCTCCCTCATCCTCGTCTCTGTCCCTCCCTCATCCTCGACTCTGTCCCTCTCTCATCCTCGACTCTGTCCCTCCCTCATCCTCGACTCTGTCCCTCCCTCATCCTCGACTCTGTCCCTCCCTCATCCTCGACTGTCCCTCCCTCATCCTCGACTCTGTCCCTCCCTCATCCTCGTCTCTGTCTCTCCCTCATCCTCGACTCTGTCCCTCCCTCATCCTCGACTCTGTCCCTCATCCTCGTCTCTGTCCCCCCCTCATCCTCGACTCTGTCCCTCCCTCATCCTCGTCTCTGTCCCTCCCTCATCCTCGTCTCTGTCCCTCCCTCATCCTCGTCTCTGTCCCTCCCTCATCCTCGACTCTGTCCCTCCCTCATCCTCGACTCTGTCCCTCCCTCATCCTCGACTCTGTCCCTCCCTCATCCTCGACTGTCCCTCCCTCATCCTCGACTCTGTCCCTCCCTCATCCTCGTCTGTCCCTCCCTCATCCTCGACTCTGTCCCTCCCTCATCCTCGACTCTGTCCCTCCCTCATCCTCGACTCTGTCCCTCCCTCATCCTCGACTCTGTCCCTCCCTCATCCTCGTCTGTCCCTCCCTCATCTTCGACTCAGTCCCTTCCTCATCCTCGCCTCTGTCCCTCCCTCATCCTCGACTCTCTCACTCCCTCATCCTCGACTCTGTCCCTCCCTCATCCTCGACTCTGTCCCTCCCTCATCCTCGACTCTGTCCCTCCCTCATCCTCGACTCTGTCCCTCCCTCATCCTCGACTCTCTCCCTCCCTCATCCTCCTCTGTCCCTCCCTCATCCTCGTCTCTGTCCCTCCCTCATCCTCGACTCTGTCCCTCCCTCATCCTCGACTCTGTCCCTCCCTCATCCTCGACTCTGTCCCTCTCTCATCCTCGACTCTGTCCCTCCCTCATCCTCGTCTCTGTCCCTCCCTCATCCTCGACTCTGTCCCTCCCTCATCCTCGACTCTGTCCCTCTCTCATCCTCGACTCTGTCCCTCCCTCATCCTCGTCTGTCCCTCCCTCATCTTCGACTCAGTCCCTTCCTCATCCTCGCCTCTGTCCCTCCCTCATCCTCGACTCTCTCCCTCCCTCATCCTCGACTCTGTCCCTCCCTCATCCTCGACTCTGTCCCTCCCTCATCCTCGTCTCTGTCCCTCCGTCATCCTCGACTCTGTCCCTCCCTCATCCTCGACTCTGTCCCTCCCTCATCCTCGACTCTGTCCCTCTCTCATCCTCGACTCTGTCCCTCCCTCATCCTCGTCTGTCCCTCCCTCATCTTCGACTCAGTCCCTTCCTCATCCTCGCCTCTGTCCCTCCCTCATCCTCGACTCTCTCCCTCCCTCATCCTCGACTCTGTCCCTCCCTCATCCTCGACTCTGTCCCTCCCTCATCCTCGTCTCTGTCCCTCCGTCATCCTCGACTCTGTCCCTCCCTCATCCTCGACTCTGTCCCTCCCTCATCCTCGTCTCTGTCCCTCCCTCATCCTCGACTCTGTCCCTCCCTCATCCTCGACTCTGTCCCTCACTCATCCTCGTCTCTGTCCCTCCCTCATCCTCGACTCTGTCCCTCCCTCATCCTCGTCTCTGCCCCTCCCTCATCCTCGACTCTGTCCCTCTCTCATCCTCGACTCTGTCCCTCCCTCATCCTCGTCTGTCCCTCCCTCCCTCATCCTCGACTCTGTCCCTCCCTCATCTTCGACTCTGTCCCTTCCTCATCCTCGCCTCTGTCCCTCCCTCATCCTCGACTCTCTCCCTCCCTCATCCTCGACTCTCTCTCTCCCTCATCCTCGACTCTGTCCCTCCCTCATCTTCGACTCTGTCCCTTCCTCATCCTCGCCTCTGTCCCTCCCTCATCCTCGACTGTCACTCCCTCATCCTCGCCTCTGTCCCTCCCTCATCCTCGCCTCTGTCACTCCCTCATCCTCGACTCTGTCCCTTCCTCATCCTCGACTCTGTCCCTCCCTCATCCTCGCCTCTGTCCCTCCCTCATCCTCGACTGTCCCTCCCTCATCCTCGCCTTAGTCCCTCCCTCATCCTCGACTGTCACTCCCTCATCCTCGCCTCTGTCCCTCCCTCATCCTCGACTCTGTCCCTCCCTCATCCTCGACTCTGTCCCTCCCTCATCCTCGACTCTCTCTCTCCCTCATCCTCGACTCTGTCCCTCCCACATCCTCGACTCCCTCCCTCATCCTCGACTGTCCCTCCCTCATCCTCGACTCTGTCCCTCCCTCATCCACGACTCTGTCCCTCCCTCATCCTCTACTGTCACTCCCTCATCCTCGACTCTGTCCCTCCCTCATCCTCGACTCTCTCCCTCCCTCATCCTCGACTCTGTCCATCTCTCATCCTCGACTCTGTCCCTCCCTCCCTCAACCTCGACTCTGTCCCTCCCTCATCTTCGACTCTGTCCCTTCCTCATCCTCGCCTCTGTCCCTCCCTCATCCTCGCCTCTGTCCCTCCCTCATCCTCGACTCTGTCTCTCCCTCATCCTCGACTCTGTCCCTCCCTCATCCTCGACTCTCTCCCTCCCTCATCCTCGACTCTGTCCATCTCTCATCCTCGACTCTGTCCCTCCCTCATCCTCGACTCTGTCCCTCCCTCATCCTCGACCCTGTCCCTCCCTCATCCTCGACTGTCCCTCCCTCATCCTCGACTCTGTCCCTCCCTCATCCTCGACTCTGTCCCTCCCTCATCCTCGACTCTGTCCCTCCCTCATCCTCGACTCTGTCCCTCCCTCATCCTCGACTCTCTCCCTCTCTCATCCTCGACTCTCTCCCTCTCTCATCCTCGACTCTCTCCCTCTCTCATCCTCGACTCTGCCCCTCATCCTCGACTCTGTCCCTCCCTCATCCTCGACTGTCCCTCCCTCATCCTCGACTCTGTCCCTCCCTCATCCTCGACTCTGTCCCTCCCTCATCCTCGACTCTGTCCCTCCCTCATCCTCGACTCTCTCCCTCTCTCATCCTCGACTCTCTCCCTCCCTCATCCTCGACTCTGCCCCTCATCCTCGACTCTGTCCCTCCCTCATCCTCGACTCTGTCACTCCCTCATCCTCGACTCTCTCCCTTCCTCATCCTCGACTCTGTCCCTCGCTCATCCTCGACTCTGTCCCTCCCTCACCCTCGACTCTGCCCCTCCCTCATCCTCGACTCTGTCCCTCCCTCATCCTCGACTCTGCCCCTCATCCTCGACTCTGTCCCTCCCTCATCCTCGACTCAGTCCCTTCCTCATCCTCGCCTCTGTCCCTTCCTCATCCTCGACTCTCTCCCTCTCTCATCCTCGACTCTCTCCCTCTCTCATCCTCGACTCTGTCCCTCCCTCATCCTCGTCTCTGTCCCTCCGTCATCCTCGACTCTGTCCCTCCCTCATCCTCGACTCTGTCCCTCCCTCATCCTCGTCTCTGTCCCTCCCTCATCCTCGACTCTGTCCCTCCCTCATCCTCGACTCTGTCCCTCACTCATCCTCGTCTCTGTCCCTCCCTCATCCTCGACTCTGTCCCTCCCTCATCCTCGTCTCTGCCCCTCCCTCATCCTCGACTCTGTCCCTCTCTCATCCTCGACTCTGTCCCTCCCTCATCCTCGTCTGTCCCTCCCTCCCTCATCCTCGACTCTGTCCCTCCCTCATCTTCGACTCTGTCCCTTCCTCATCCTCGCCTCTGTCCCTCCCTCATCCTCGACTCTCTCCCTCCCTCATCCTCGACTCTCTCTCTCCCTCATCCTCGACTCTGTCCCTCCCTCATCTTCGACTCTGTCCCTTCCTCATCCTCGACTCTGTCCCTCCCTCATCCTCAACTCTGTCCCTCCCTCATCCTCGACTCTGTCCCTCCCTCATCCTCGCCTCTGTCCCTCCCTCATCCTCGACTCCCTCAACTCTGTCCCTCCCTCATCCTCGTCTCTGTCCCTCCCTCATCCTCGACTCTGTCCCTCCCTCATCCTCGTCTCTGTCCCTCCCTCATCCTCGACTCTGTCCCTCTCTCATCCTCGACTCTGTCCCTCCCTCATCCTCGACTCTGTCCCTCCCTCATCCTCGACTCTGTCCCTCCCTCATCCTCGACTGTCCCTCCCTCATCCTCGACTCTGTCCCTCCCTCATCCTCGTCTCTGTCTCTCCCTCATCCTCGACTCTGTCCCTCCCTCATCCTCGACTCTGTCCCTCATCCTCGTCTCTGTCCCCCCCTCATCCTCGACTCTGTCCCTCCCTCATCCTCGTCTCTGTCCCTCCCTCATCCTCGTCTCTGTCCCTCCCTCATCCTCGTCTCTGTCCCTCCCTCATCCTCGACTCTGTCCCTCCCTCATCCTCGACTCTGTCCCTCCCTCATCCTCGACTCTGTCCCTCCCTCATCCTCGACTGTCCCTCCCTCATCCTCGACTCTGTCCCTCCCTCATCCTCGTCTGTCCCTCCCTCATCCTCGACTCTGTCCCTCCCTCATCCTCGACTCTGTCCCTCCCTCATCCTCGACTCTGTCCCTCCCTCATCCTCGACTCTGTCCCTCCCTCATCCTCGTCTGTCCCTCCCTCATCTTCGACTCAGTCCCTTCCTCATCCTCGCCTCTGTCCCTCCCTCATCCTCGACTCTCTCACTCCCTCATCCTCGACTCTGTCCCTCCCTCATCCTCGACTCTGTCCCTCCCTCATCCTCGACTCTGTCCCTCCCTCATCCTCGACTCTGTCCCTCCCTCATCCTCGACTCTCTCCCTCCCTCATCCTCCTCTGTCCCTCCCTCATCCTCGTCTCTGTCCCTCCCTCATCCTCGACTCTGTCCCTCCCTCATCCTCGACTCTGTCCCTCCCTCATCCTCGACTCTGTCCCTCTCTCATCCTCGACTCTGTCCCTCCCTCATCCTCGTCTCTGTCCCTCCCTCATCCTCGACTCTGTCCCTCCCTCATCCTCGACTCTGTCCCTCTCTCATCCTCGACTCTGTCCCTCCCTCATCCTCGTCTGTCCCTCCCTCATCTTCGACTCAGTCCCTTCCTCATCCTCGCCTCTGTCCCTCCCTCATCCTCGACTCTCTCCCTCCCTCATCCTCGACTCTGTCCCTCCCTCATCCTCGACTCTGTCCCTCCCTCATCCTCGTCTCTGTCCCTCCGTCATCCTCGACTCTGTCCCTCCCTCATCCTCGACTCTGTCCCTCCCTCATCCTCGACTCTGTCCCTCTCTCATCCTCGACTCTGTCCCTCCCTCATCCTCGTCTGTCCCTCCCTCATCTTCGACACAGTCCCTTCCTCATCCTCGCCTCTGTCCCTCCCTCATCCTCGACTCTCTCCCTCCCTCATCCTCGACTCTGTCCCTCCCTCATCCTCGACTCTGTCCCTCCCTCATCCTCGTCTCTGTCCCTCCGTCATCCTCGACTCTGTCCCTCCCTCATCCTCGACTCTGTCCCTCCCTCATCCTCGTCTCTGTCCCTCCCTCATCCTCGACTCTGTCCCTCCCTCATCCTCGACTCTGTCCCTCACTCATCCTCGTCTCTGTCCCTCCCTCATCCTCGACTCTGTCCCTCCCTCATCCTCGTCTCTGCCCCTCCCTCATCCTCGACTCTGTCCCTCTCTCATCCTCGACTCTGTCCCTCCCTCATCCTCGTCTGTCCCTCCCTCCCTCATCCTCGACTCTGTCCCTCCCTCATCTTCGACTCTGTCCCTTCCTCATCCTCGCCTCTGTCCCTCCCTCATCCTCGACTCTCTCCCTCCCTCATCCTCGACTCTCTCTCTCCCTCATCCTCGACTCTGTCCCTCCCTCATCTTCGACTCTGTCCCTTCCTCATCCTCGCCTCTGTCCCTCCCTCATCCTCGACTGTCACTCCCTCATCCTCGCCTCTGTCCCTCCCTCATCCTCGCCTCTGTCACTCCCTCATCCTCGACTCTGTCCCTTCCTCATCCTCGACTCTGTCCCTCCCTCATCCTCGCCTCTGTCCCTCCCTCATCCTCGACTGTCCCTCCCTCATCCTCGCCTTAGTCCCTCCCTCATCCTCGACTGTCACTCCCTCATCCTCGCCTCTGTCCCTCCCTCATCCTCGACTCTGTCCCTCCCTCATCCTCGACTCTGTCCCTCCCTCATCCTCGACTCTCTCTCTCCCTCATCCTCGACTCTGTCCCTCCCACATCCTCGACTCCCTCCCTCATCCTCGACTGTCCCTCCCTCATCCTCGACTCTGTCCCTCCCTCATCCACGACTCTGTCCCTCCCTCATCCTCTACTGTCACTCCCTCATCCTCGACTCTGTCCCTCCCTCATCCTCGACTCTGTCCCTCCCTCATCCTCGACTCTGTCCCTCTCTCATCCTCGACTCTGTCCCTCCCTCATCCTCGACTCTGTCCCTCACTCATCCTCGTCTCTGTCCCTCCCTCATCCTCGACTCTGTCCCTCCCTCATCCTCGTCTCTGCCCCTCCCTCATCCTCGACTCTGTCCCTCTCTCATCCTCGACTCTGTCCCTCCCTCATCCTCGTCTGTCCCTCCCTCCCTCATCCTCGACTCTGTCCCTCCCTCATCTTCGACTCTGTCCCTTCCTCATCCTCGCCTCTGTCCCTCCCTCATCCTCGACTCTCTCCCTCCCTCATCCTCGACTCTCTCTCTCCCTCATCCTCGACTCTGTCCCTCCCTCATCTTCGACTCTGTCCCTCCCTCATCCTCGACTCTGTCCCTCCCTCATCCTCGACTCTGTCCCTCCCTCATCCTCGACTCTGTCCCTCCCTCATCCTCGACTCTGTCCCTCATCCTCGCCTCCCTCCCTCATCCTCGACTCTGTCCCTCCCTCATCCTCAACTCTGTCCCTCCCTCATCCTCGACTCTGTCCCTCCCTCATCCTCGCCTCTGTCCCTCCCTCATCCTCGACTCCCTCAACTCTGTCCCTCCCTCATCCTCGTCTCTGTCCCTCCCTCATCCTCGACTCTGTCCCTCCCTCATCCTCGTCTCTGTCCCTCCCTCATCCTCGACTCTGTCCCTCTCTCATCCTCGACTCTGTCCCTCCCTCATCCTCGACTCTGTCCCTCCCTCATCCTCGACTCTGTCCCTCCCTCATCCTCGACTGTCCCTCCCTCATCCTCGACTCTGTCCCTCCCTCATCCTCGTCTCTGTCTCTCCCTCATCCTCGACTCTGTCCCTCCCTCATCCTCGACTCTGTCCCTCCCTCATCCTCGTCTCTGTCCCTCCCTCATCCTCGACTCTGTCCCTCCCTCATCCTCGTCTCTGTCCCTCCCTCATCCTCGTCTCTGTCCCTCCCTCATCCTCGTCTCTGTCCCTCCCTCATCCTCGACTCTGTCCCTCCCTCATCCTCGACTCAGTCCCTCTCTCATCCTCGACTCTGTCCCTCCCTCATCCTCGACTCTGTCCCTCCCTCATCCTCGACTCTGTCCCTCCCTCATCCTCGTCTGTCCCTCCCTCATCTTCGACTCAGTCCCTTCCTCATCCTCGCCTCTGTCCCTCCCTCATCCTCGACTCTCTCACTCCCTCATCCTCGACTCTGTCCCTCCCTCATCCTCAACTCTGTCCCTCCCTCATCCTCGACTCTGTCCCTCCCTCATCCTCGACTCTCTCCCTCCCTCATCCTCCTCTGTCCCTCCCTCATCCTCGACTCTGTCCCTCCCTCATCCTCGACTCTGTCCCTCTCTCATCCTCGACTCTGTCCCTCCCTCATCCTCGTCTGTCCCTCCCTCATCTTCGACTCAGTCCCTTCCTCATCCTCGCCTCTGTCCCTCCCTCATCCTCGACTCTCTCCCTCCCTCATCCTCGACTCTGTCCCTCCCTCATCCTCGACTCTGTCCCTCCCTCATCCTCGTCTCTGTCCCTCCGTCATCCTCGACTCTGTCCCTCCCTCATCCTCGACTCTGTCCCTCCCTCATCCTCGTCTCTGTCCCTCCCTCATCCTCGACTCTGTCCCTCCCTCATTCTCGACTCTGTCCCTCACTCATCCTCGTCTCTGTCCCTCCCTCATCCTCGACTCTGTCCCTCCCTCATCCTCGTCTCTGCCCCTCCCTCATCCTCGACTCTGTCCCTCTCTCATCCTCGACTCTGTCCCTCCCTCATCCTCGTCTGTCCCTCCCTCCCTCATCCTCGACTCTGTCCCTCCCTCATCTTCGACTCTGTCCCTTCCTCATCCTCGCCTCTGTCCCTCCCTCATCCTCGACTCTCTCCCTCCCTCATCCTCGACTCTCTCCCTCATCCTCGACTCTGTCCCTCCCTCATCTTCGACTCTGTCCCTTCCTCATCCTCGCCTCTGTCCCTCCCTCATCCTCGACTGTCACTCCCTCATCCTCGCCTCTGTCCCTCCCTCATCCTCGCCTCTGTCACTCCCTCATCCTCGACTCTGTCCCTTCCTCATCCTCGACTCTGTCCCTCCCTCATCCTCGCCTCTGTCCCTCCCTCATCCTCGACTGTCCCTCCCTCATCCTCGCCTTAGTCCCTCCCTCATCCTCGACTGTCACTCCCTCATCCTCGCCTCTGTCCCTCCCTCATCCTCGACTCTGTCCCTCCCTCATCCTCGACTCTCTCTCTCCCTCATCCTCGACTCTCTCTCTCCCTCATCCTCGACTCTGTCCCTCCCACATCCTCGACTCCCTCCCTCATCCTCGACTGTCCCTCCCTCATCCTCGACTCTGTCCCTTCCTCATCCTCGACTCTGTCCCTCCCTCATCCTCGACTCTGTCCCTCCCTCATCCTCTACTGTCACTCCCTCATCCTCGACTCTGTCCCTCCCTCATCCTCGACTCTGTCCCTCCCTCATCCTCGACTCTGTCCCTCTCTCATCCTCGACTCTGTCCCTCCCTCATCCTCGACTCTGTCCCTCCCTCATCCTCGACTCTGTCCCTCCCTCATCCTCGACTCTGTCCCTCCCTCATCCTCTACTCTCTCCCTCATACTCGACTCTCTCCCTCCCTCATCCTCGACTCTGTCCCTCCCTCATCCTCGACTCTGTCCCTCCCTCATCCTCGACTCTGTCCCTCCCTCATCCTCGACTCTGTCCCTTCCTCATCGTCGACTCTCTCCCTCCCTCATCCTCGACTGTCCCTCCCTCCCTCATCCTCGACTCTGTCCCTCCCTCATCCTCGACTGTCCCTCCCTCCCTCATCCTCGACTCTCTCCCTCCCTCATCCTCGACTCTGTCCCTTCCTCATCCTCGACTCTCTCCCTCATCCTCGACTCTGTCCCTCCCTCCTCCTCGACTCTGTCCCTCCCTCATCCTCGACTCTGTCCCTCGCTCATCCTCAACTCTGTCACTCCCTCATCCTCGACTCTGTCCCTCCCTCATCCTCGACTGTCCCTCCCTCATCCTCGACTCTGTCCCTCCCTCATCCTCGACTCTGTCCCTCCCTCATCCTCGACTCTGTCCCTCCCTCATCCTCGACTCTGTCCCTCCCTCATCCTCGACTCTCTCCCTCCCTCATCCTCGACTCTCTCCCTCCCTCATCCTCGACTCTGTCCCTCCCTCATCCTCGACTCTGTCCCTCCCTCATCCTCGACTCTGTCCCTCCCTCATCCTCGACTCTGTCCCTCCCTCATCCTCGACTCTGTCCCTCCCTCATCCTCGACTCTGTCCCTCCCTCATCCTCGACTCTGTCCCTCCCTCATCCTCGACTCTGTCCCTCCCTCATCCTCGACTCTGTCCCTCCCTCATCCTCGACTCTGTCCCTCCCTCATCCTCGACTCTGTCCCTCCCTCATCCTCGACTCTGTCCCTCATCCTCGACTCTGTCCCTCAACCTCGACTCTGTCACTCCCTCATCCTCGACTCTGTCCCTCTCTCATCCTCGACTCTGTCCCTCCCTCATCCTCGACTCTGTCCCTCCCTCATCCTCGACTCTGTCCCTCCCTCATCCTCGACTCTGTCACTCCCTCATCCTCGACTCTGTCCCTCTCTCATCCTCGACTCTGTCCCTCCCTCATCCTCGACTCTGTCCCTCCCTCATCCTCGACTCTGTCCCTCCCTCATCCTCGACTCTGTCCCTCCCTCATCCTCGACTCTGTCCCTCCCTCATCCTCGACTGTCCCTCCCTCCCTCATCCTCGACTCTGTCCCTCCCTGATCCTCGACTCTGTCCCTCCCTCATCCTCGATAGCCTCCCTCTCTCGATAGCCTGCCTCTCTCTATAGCCTCCCACTCTCTGTCCTCCGTCTCTCTATATCCTCCCTCTCTCTATATACTCCCTCTCTGTCCTCCCTCTCTCTCTCTGTCCTCCCTCTCTAGCATCCCTCTCTAGCCTCCCTCTCTAGCCTCCCTCTCTCTGTCCTCCCTCTCTCTATATCCTCCCTCTCTCTATATCCTCCCTCTCTCTATATCCTCCCTCTCTCTATATCCTCCCTCTCTCTGTATTCTCCTCCTCTCTATATCCTCCCTCTCTCTCTAGCCTCCCTCTCTCTCTCTAGCCTCCCTCTCTCTCTCTAGCCTCCCTCTCTCTCTCGCCTCCCTCTCTCTCTAGCCTCCCTCTCTCTCTCTCTAGCCTCCCTCTCTTTCTAGCCTCCCTTTCTCACTAGCCTCCCTCTCTCTCTCTAGCCTTCCTCTCTCTCTCTGGCCTCCCTCTCTCTCGCGAGCCTCCCTCTCTCTCTCTAGCCTCCCTCTCTCTCTCTAGCCTCCCTCTCTCTCTCTAGCCTCCCTCTCTCTCTCTAGCCTCCCTCTCTCTCTCTAGCCTCCCTCTCTCTCTCTAGCCTCCCTCTCTCTCTCTAGCCTCCCTCTCTCTCTAGCCTCCCTCTCTCTCTCTAGCCTCCCTCTCTCTCTCTAGCCTCCCTCTCTCTCCCTAGCCTCCCTCTCTCTCTCTAGCCTCCCTCTCTCTATATCCTGCTGCGACCCTCCTCAGATCTCTGGGCTCTCCCTATACCCGTCATCCTGCCAATGGGGGCAGTGGTTGCAGCTGCTTGTGGTGAGGTTGCGCAGCTCTGCAATTCCGTGCCCAATCCTCCACCTTGCTCGCCATCTTTACGGCACTACCGTAAACCTCCAGCTTTGTCCTGGCATCCTGTCCCGTGGCCCAGTGTCCCCTTCGGCTGCCTGATATTCGGGTAGTTTTTCCAATGCCCCAGGAAACAATGTGAATATAACTTTTGCACCGCCTTCGTTCCATGACCTTTGCCCTTTCCACCTAGGTTCAAGGTGTGCGAACTGAGTTCACAGTGGAAGTGTACGAAACGCACGCACGGATTGCTCTTGAGAAGGTAAGAGAAGGGTAGCACAGTGGATAGCACAATTGTTTCACAGCTCCAGGGTCCCAGGTTCGATTCCGGCTTGGGTCACTCTCTGTGCGGAGTCTGCACATCCTCCCCGTGTGTGCGTGTGTTTCCTCCGGGTGCTCCGGTTTCCTCCCACAGTCCAAAGACGTGCAGGTTAGGTGGATTGGCCGTGATAAATTGTCCCTACCCAGGGACCACTATAAATAATGATATACTACCCAGGGACCACTGTAAATCATGATATTCTACCCAGGGAACACTGTAAATCATATTATACCGAGGACCACTGTAAATAATGATATTCTACCCAGGAACCACTGTAAATCATGATATTATACCGAGGACCACTGTAAATCATGATATTCTACCCAGGAACCACTGTAAATCATGATATTATACCGAGGACCACTGTAAATAATGCGATTCTACCCAGGAACCACTGTAAATAATGATGTACTACCCAGGGACCACTATAAATAATGATTTACTACCTAGGGACCACTGTGAATCATGATATTATATCCAGGACCACTGTAAATAATGATATTCTCCCCAGGGACCACTGTGAATCATGATATTATACCGAGGACCACTGTAAATCATGATATTCTACCCAGGAACCACTGTAAATAATGATGTACTACCCAGGGACCACTATAAATAATGATTTACTACCTAGGGACCACTGTGAATCATGATATTATACCCAGGACCACTGTAAATAATGATATTCTCCCCAGGGACCACTGTAAATAATGATGTACTACCCAGGGACCACTGTAAATAATGATATTCTCCCCAGGGACCAAAGATGTGCGGGTTGGGTGGATTGGCCGTGTTAAATTGTCCCGTATTGTCCAAAGATGTACAGGTTAGGTGGATTGGCCGTGTTAAATTGTCCCTTAGTGTCCAAAGATGTGCAGGTTAGGTGGATTGGCCGTGTTAAATTGTCGCTTAGTGTCCAAAGATGTACAGGTTAGGTGGATTGGCCGTGTTAAATTGTCCCTTAGTGTCCAAAGATGTACAGGTTAGGGGGATTGGCCGTGTTAAATTGTCCCTCAGTGTCCAAAGATGTACAGGTTAGGTGGATTGGCCGTGTTAAATTGTCCCTTAGTGTCCAAAGATGTACAGGTTAGGTGGATTGGCCGTGTTAAATTGTCCCTTAGTGTCCAAAGATGTACAGGTTAGGGGGATTGGCCGTGTTAAATTGTCCCTCAGTGTCCAAAGATGTACAGGTTAGGTGGATTGGCCGTGTTAAATTGTCCCTTAGTGTCCAAAGATGTACAGGTTAGGTGGATTGGCCGTGTTAAATTGTCCCTTAGTGTCCAAAGATGTGCGGGTTAGGTGGATTGGCCGTGTTAAATTGTCCCTTAGTGTCCAAAGATGTACAGGTTAGGTGGATTGGCCGTGTTAAATTGTCCCTTAGTGTCCAAAGATGTACAGGTTAGGGGGATTGGCCGTGTTAAATTGTCCCTCAGTGTCCAAAGATGTACAGGTTAGGTGGATTGGCCGTGTTAAATTGTCCCTTAGTGTCCAAAGATGTACAGGTTAGGGGGATTGGCCGTGTTAAATTGTCCCTCAGTGTCCAAAGATGTACAGGTTAGGTGGATTGGCCGTGTTAAATTGTCCCTTAGTGTCCAAAGATGTACAGGTTAGGTGGATTGGCCGTGTTAAATTGTCCCTTAGTGTCCAAAGATGATTCGGTGGGGTTCTGGGGATAGGGTGGAGGTTAGGTTTTGCGGGGGTCTGGGGAGGTTAATGGTGATTCGGATCAGAAGCTAGCTGAGGAGTTTGTGGGCTCCGAGAGCGGCTTAGTCTTCCCCCCCCCCCTCCCCTGGCGCCCGCAGCTGGAGGTGTGCCCTCAGCATTACCTTTCTGTCTGCCCCAGGGCGACCACGAGGAATTCAACCAGTGCCAGACGCAGCTGAAGTCGCTTTACACGGAGAGCCTGCCGGGGAACGTGGGAGAATTCACAGCGTACCGAATCCTCTACTACATCTTCACGCAGAATTCAGGAGGTACAGTCCCCCTCTTTAATCCTAACCCTGTCACCCAGTTTGCTCTCGCCAGATGTCTCACTCTCTCTCTCTCTCGCTCTCTCCCGGCAGACATCACCACAGAGTTGGCGTTCCTCAGCCGGGAGCTGAAGTCCGAGCCGTGTGTAGCTCACGCCCTGGCACTGCGGGCTGCCTGGGCCCTGTGCAACTATCACCGTTTCTTCCAGCTGTACAAGGCGGCCCCCCCAATGTCGGCCCACCTCATGGACAAGTTTGTGGAGCGAGAGAGGAAGCAGGCTCTCAAAGCCATGTTGAAAACGTACGTCCGTCTGGAGAGGGGGAGGGGGGGGGGGGGGGGGGGGGAGAGAGAGAGAGAGAGAGAGCCCGGGCCTGGGGCGGGGGCGAGGGGGGGACCCGGGGAGGATAGGGAGACTATTGGGCTGGGGGAGGGGGAGCATGTGGATGAGAGATGGGGAGGGAGAGTCCTGCAGAGGATGGGGGTGGTGGCTGAGGAGAGAGTGTTGTGGGGGGGGGGGGGGGGGGGGGGGGGGTGGAAGCGCCCTGGTTGTGTGTGGGGGGCGGTAAGGTGTTCAGGGAAGGTGAGCCGGGGTGGGTGGAGAGGAGGATCCAGGGGGAGAGATCTCGTGGGGAGAGGGCAAGTAGAATGCGGCCCAGGGGACAGATGAAGAGAGTGATGATCCTGGGGGCGAGGGCTGATGCTTGGTGAGATGGGGGGGGGGGGGGGGGAGATGCTGGTGGGTGCGGAGAGGAGTGTGAGAGATGATGGAGGGGTGGGAGCAGGTGAGGGGTGAGGAACTCGGTGTTGTGCGGAAGCGGTGGCTTTACGCTCCATCTACACTCCCAGTTGTTGTAGCATTGACCTGTCCGTGGCCTTCCAGGCCGATAGATTGGTCAGAGGCCATTCCTGACCAGTATTCCTGTCCCGGGTAAGTATCCCGAGTTTATACATCGTTTGACAGAACACAGCGTATGTACCGCGGTAAAAAAAAGACGTGCTGTCGAACCTTTTCATCTTCAACTCATCAGGTAAATTAGGCAAGCTTCCCAAATCTCAAAGCGAACAATCCCCACTGCGGATGGACTGTGAGCGAGCGAATGCGGCAGGGAAACTATTGACGTACTCCCTCAAAGACTAGGCAGATTTCCCCATTCCTTCAGCTTCCACAGGGGCCTGGTCCTTGGGTGTGAACATCTGTGAACCTGACATAATGATCTGCCCTGCTGAGTCGGTGACTAAAAACTTCGACAGCATGTCTCTTTCCCCTCATCCCCATCCCACCCCGGTAATACCCTGAATCTGTGGGTGAGCCCGTTTGGAGCGTGGTGGCCGTGATGGGAGATTACCAAACAAAAGGGCAATGGGAGACTGGGCCTCCCACGAACAGGGTCTCTGTCATGCGACGTCCCGGGGACAGTCGGGTGTAAAGGGACCCACTCCTCTCTTTCCCTTACCGCCCCACCGGGAGAGGTCTCCAAAAGGCGTGGTGATTCCAATAGTTGGTTGGTGCCTGTTAGCGGCACGTGGACCATTGTGTTTGTCCGGTGGTGCACCCCCTCCCTCCCCGTCCCCACCGCCCCATCCACCCGAGCTAAACACCCGACACTCTAACCAAGTGTGTCAGCAAGGAGTTGGGGGGGGCGGGGGGGGTGGGGTGAGCGCGGGATTTCCACCGAATTGCATGTGCCCGTGTGTGCGCGCACGCGCTTGATGTGTGATGTCTTTGTGGGCGCGTGTTGGTTTGTGTGCACGCGTGCCTCTGCTCGTTTGTGGGTGCGCACGCGTGCGTTCGTTTGTGTGTATGCGTGCACGTTTGCGGGTGCGCGCGTGAATTTGTGTGTGTCTGTGGCTGCCCACTTGTGTTTCTGCGAGTTTGTGCACAGGTTCGCATGTGTGGTGCCTGCAGTGCGTCTTGGTGGGCGGACAAGTATTTTTTTTTTTTCAATTAAGGGACAATTTAGCGTGGCAATCCACCTCGCCTGCACATCTTTGGGTTGTGGGGGCGAGACCCACGCAGACACGGGGAGAACGTGCAAACCCCACACGGACAGTGACCCAGAGCCGGGTTCGAACCTGAGACCTCGGCGCCGTGAGGCAGCAGTGCTAACCCACTGTGCCGCCGTGCAGGGTGCGCAAGTGTTGTCTGTGTGTGTGTTCGACTGTGTGTGCACGTGTGTGTGCGCTCGTCTGTGTGTGTTCGACTGTGTGCGCGCTCGTCTGTGTGTGTTCGAGTGTGTGTTCGACTGTGTGTGTTCGACTGTGCACGTGTTTGTGTGCTCGTCTGTGTGTGTGTTTGACTGCACGTGTGTGCGTGCTCGTCTGTGTGTGCGTGCTCGTCTGTGTGTGCGTGCTCGTCTGTGTGTGCGTGCTCGTCTGTGTGTGTGTGCTCGTCTGTGTGTGTGTGCTCGTCTGTGTGTGTGTGTCTGCTTGTCGTTGTATGTGAATCTATGCTTGTCTGTCTGTGTGTCCGTGTCTGTGCGAGCTTGCGCCTTAGCATGTCTGTGCAAGCGTGCGCCCATGCGTGTCTGCGAGCACACGCCCAGGCGTGTGTGTACGAATGTGCACCCAGGCGTGTCTGTGCGAGCACATGCCCACGCGTGTCTGCGAGCAGGCGCCCACGCGTGTCTGTCTGAGTGCCTGTTGCAGTTCGTATTCATACGAGCGTGCATGTGTTCAGTGTGCATGCCTGCGGGGACGTGCGTGCATGTTTGCGTGCGGATGGGTCCAGTGCTTTACCACCTCCCCGCCACATACCTCCTGTAGTTTTTGCACGTCGGTTATGTAGAAGTGTCCTTATTGTGTTACCGTTGTCTCTTGCTAACGTTTTTTTTTGCCCGCCTCTCTCTCCTCTCTCTCTCTCGTTCTCTCTCTCTCTTTCTCTCCTGTCCTCTAGTTACCGGCCAGCGTTACCTGTGTCCTATGTGCAGTCCGAACTGGCCTTCGATAGCGAGGAGGAATGTCAAGTGTTCCTGGGCTCACTAGCCCTCACCTTCCTCAAATCTGATAGCACCAAGATTGACTGCAAGCAGAGCGTCTTGCAGCTGCCGAACTTCTGACCCTCCCCCAGCCTGTGTCCAATCGAGGGGGGCGGGGGGGGGGGGGGGGGTGAGAGTGTGTTCACCCGGCAATGTCACTGTCCCGCAGAAGATCCGCTGTTCTGATGTCTCTCGCTCTGAGATTCCATTTAATTTTTGTTTTAAACAGTTAAGTTTTGAGGGACGCCTTTGTGTTTTTCAATTATTTTTTTTATCTCTGCAAAGCCTGGCCTCTGCAGCCCTTCGCCCGCGGGAGTGACAGCTCTCCTCAAATCGAGCATCTCCTTTTGGGTTGTACAGCGTTTCGTGGGTCTGGATCTCCCATGGAGAGACACAGCAACCCCCGCTATCCTGTCCCATTCCTCTGCGCACACCTCCACCAAAAACACTCTCAAGAATTCTGCCGAGTTCTGAAACCTTCTGTGATTTGTGCATCTGGGGATTAATCGTGTTTTGATATATCGCTGCCAAACTCTTAAATGTAAATGGTTAACGAAGATCATTTATTTTGTGTTTGTGTATATAATATTGTGTATATTTATATAGAGATAAAAGATGTGTATTTAAGGATCTTTGCTTTAACTTTAAGAATCTGTACAGACTTGTTGGAATGATAAAGTGTTTTCTCCCCTAACCCCTTTCCTCTCTCTCCCTCCTCCCCAAACCCCTTACCCTTTTTTAAAAAAAAGGAATCAAGTCTAACTTTGTAAAGTTTTCATGTGTGTATATTTTTGTACCTTGGTCACAGTGAGACGCTAACAATGTTTCAGTTTTTCTTTCTCTCCCTCTCTCTCTCTCTCTTCCCCTGATTCCTCTCCCGTTCCCCCTCTCCGGCCAGCTTGAGGGAGCGACGGAACGGCACGCAAAAAACCCCCCCCCCCCCCCCCGAAAAAACCTCGAAACAAATAGAGGCGTTCAACATAAAAACGAAACCGGCAGTGCGACGGCCCGCCAAGCAAGAGGCCCCGAGACTCGCGACGCTATCTGCGGCTGGAGCTTGGAATGAGAGGACTGTATCTCGTCGCGGAATCCAAGAGCTTTTTTCTCCTCCTCTTTCCCCCCCCCCCCCCCCCAAACTCGAGAAGTAGCAATGCAAGCGGCGAAGAAAGATCGGGAAGAAAGGGACTGGTTACCTTGGTTCAAAGCGAGAGGGAGCTGAGGTGTGCATGGAAGATATTAAACTGGTCAAAGAGAGCAACAAGAGGTGCAAGTGCGTCATCCTCCTCGAGCCCCGTGTGCAACGATGTTCTGCAGATTAGCCTTACTGGCGACGAGGAGTGGTGAGGGGGGTGGGGGGAGGGGTGGAAGGTGCCTATGTTTGAGTAGCAATGTTTCCTTTTCAGGTTGTGCAGTCGCAGGATCGCGTCACAGACGCTGGGAGTCTGTCGACGCTCTTCCCCATTCTACCCCCTCTCTGAACCCCCCTGTCCCGCTCCTCTCCTCTTTTCCCCCCCCCCCCCCCCCACCGCCCCGTCAACGACATTGTGACTCTATCCCTCCCTCCCCACCCCTCCCGCCAGACCCACTGCAGTTGCGTTTTGTTCTTTTTATTTTCAACCCCCCCCCCCCCCCAAACCCAAATTCTGTCCTCCAATCTTTTTTCAGAATGAATAATGTTTTTGAATTCTTGTTCCCAATGTCTGAAATAAAATTTTACAACAGATTGGAGTGTGTGCGGGCGTTTACTCGCTGCTGCCGCAAGGTGAGGTTACTGGGTATCGGACCCTGGGCCGTACCTCTCCTGGGAGCGGGGGTGGGTCGCGGTCGCAGCGATCCCGTGGGGATCCCGCGTCACTGTCGCTACCGGCTTTTAACATGGAGAATGCCAGCCGCCTCTTTTTTTATTTTATAAATTTCGAATCCCCAATTCATTTTCTCCAATTAAGGGGCAATTTAGCGCGGCCAATCCACCTACCCTGCACATCTTTGGGTTGTGGGGGCGAGGCCCACGCAGACACGGGGGAGAACGTGCAAACTCCACACGGACAGTGATCCGGGATCGAACCCGGGACCTCGGCGCCGTGAGGCAGCAGTGCTAACCCACTGCGCCGCCCTCGCCTCTGGCTTTTGCCTCTGTGGCAGCAGACACCAGCAGTGCACCTTCTGGCCAGAGTCACGCAGCTGGAGAGAGCTGCGCAGGAGAGTCCCGCGCACAGTAGAGCTGTGCGAAGCGTTTGCTTGGTCCAGAAGTCCAGGGCTCCTGATCAACAGCCAGCAAAGAAAAAACTGAAATCAGAAACAAAGCAGTATGAAGATGGTTTCTTGAGGTTTGGTTTTGTTAATTGTGCAAATGCATTTGTGTTATATGCAGGGAAGTACCAGCAAAGGAGAGCCTCAAAACGTCAGGCATTTGATCACAAGCATTGGCGAGTCTGTAGTCCTCAGAAATGTTACATTGAACGACAAAGTATAACTACCTCTTACATGGTAGCTTATTTACCATGTAGCTAAAGAGATGCCCCACGATGTAACAGATTAATTCTCCTTGTGGCATTAGAGATGGCCATACAGTCCTAGAGGTGGGGTCAGCTGACAAACTGAAATCCACCCCACTTAGCGATAACACACTGGCTCGCCGAATTTGCGATACGGCCGAGAATTTAGAAGCTCGGCTTATTTCTCGTTTAAAGTCAGCGCAGGAATTCTCCATAGCACCTAGGTGAAAGCAACAGACGTTTCAGATTGTGCCACCGTGCTAGTTTACATTAGGTATGTTTTAATTTGTTGAGGATTAGCTGTGCTGCCTGACATTACGAACCAGTAGGACTGGTGCAGGGGTTTCTGAAGCATTGAAATTGCGGGCTCGACTGGGGTAATTTCAGAGGAATTGCAAGCGATGGGATGGCCAATTCGACTGGGGAAAACAGCGGAGTTATAATGACGATTCGTGAGGCAGCTTTTCAGGACATAGTTTGGAATCGTGCCTTTATTCACCGTCAGGCACTGGCGTCAAAAGGAATTGTATCCGTTTTTAAAATAAATTTAGAGTACCCAATTCATTTGTTTCAATTAAGGGGCAATTTAGCGTGGCCAATCCACCTAGCCTGCACATCTTTGGACTGTGGGGGCGAGGCCCACGCAGACACGGGGAGAATGTGCAAACTCCACACGGACAGTGACCCAGAGCCGGGATCGAACCCGGGACCTCTGCGCCGTGAGACAGCAGAGCTAACCACTGCCCTCGTCCGATCTTGAGATGGTGTTGAAAGGAATTGTGAAAGTTGTGAACTTCATGAAAGACAGCACATTCAGTACCTGACTTTTTGAAGCTCTTGTGTTCTGATACAGGGACTGAGCAAGCGTTTATTCCACACATAGGCACGTTGGATGTCAAGCAGTCTTGCGCTTGGCAGAGTTTACAAACAGGTATGAAATCCACACTTTTTCCTGTGAAATGGTCCCCTCTGGCTGATTGCTTCACTGATTAAACTTTTGCACGCATTTTTTAAATTCTAAACGAACCTAACCGCAAATTGCAAGGAAAGGATGATGATTGCTTTCAGCGCTGTGAAGAAATAGGGTACTTTCCAAAAGTCATTGGAAGGTTGGCCAGTACAAGTACAAGCCACGTTGCTATAACACATCAAATCCCGTGCTGTACCTGTCCTGGGAGTGTTTGATGGGGACAGTGTTGAGGGAGCTTTACTCTGTATCTAACCCCGTGCTGTACCTGTCCTGGGAGTGTTTGATGGGGACAGTGTAGAGGGAGCTTTACTCTGTATCTAACCCTGTGCTGTACCTGTCCTGGGAGTGTTTGATGGGGACAGTGTAGAGGGAGCTTTACTCTGTATCTAACCCCGTGCTGTACCTGTCCTGGGAGTGTTTGATGGGGACAGTGTTGAGGGAGCTTTACTCTGTATCTAACCCTGTGCTGTACCTGTCCTGGGAGTGTTTGATGGGGACAGTGTAGAGGGAGCTTTACTCTGTATCTAACCCCGTGATGTACCTGTCCTGGGACTGTTTGATGGGGACAGTGTAGAGGGAGCTTTACTCTGTATCTAACCCCGAGCTGTACCTGTCCTGGGAGTGTTTGATGGGGACAGTGTAGAGGGAGCTTTACTCTGTATCTAACCCCGTGCTGTACCTGCCCTGGGAGTGTTTGATGGGGACAGTGTAGAGGGAGCTTTACTCTGTATCTAACCCCGTGCTGTACCTGTCCTGGGAGTGTTTGATGGGGACGGTGTAGAGGGAGCTTTACTCTGTATCTAACCCCGTGCTGTCCCTGTCCTGGGAGTGTTTGATGGGGACAGTGTAGAGGGAGCTTTACTCTGTATCTAACCCCGTGCTGTACCTGTCCTGGGAGTGTTTGATGGGGACAGTGTAGAGGGAGCTTTACTCTGTATCTAACCCCGTGCTGTACCTGTCCTGGGAGTGTTTGATGGGGACAGTGTAGAGGGAGCTTTACTCTGTATCTAACCCCGTGCTGTACCTGTCCTGGGAGTGTTTGATGGGGTCAGTGGAGAGGGAGCTTTACTCTGTATCTAACCCCGTGCTGTACCTGTCCTGGGAGTGTTTGATGGGGACAGTGTAGAGGGAGCTTTACTCTGTATCTAACCCCGTGCTGTACCTGTCCTGGGAGTGTTTGATGGGGACAGTGTAGAGGGAGCTTTACTCTGTACCTAACCCCGTGCTGTACCTGTCCTGGGAGTGTTTGATGGGGACAGTGTAGAGGGAGCTTTACTCTGTATCTAACCCCGTGCTGTACATGTCCTGGGAGTGTTTGATGGGGACAGTGTAGAGGGAGCTTTGCTCTGTATCTAACCCTGTGCTGTACCTGTCCTGGGAGTGTTTGATGGGGACAGTGTAGAGGGAGCTTTGCTCTGTATCTAACCCTGTGCTGTACCTGTCCTGGGAGTGTTTGATGGGGACAGTGTAGAGGGAGCTTTACTCTGTACCTAACCCCGTGCTGTACCTGTCCTGGGAGTGTTTGATGGGGACAGTGTAGAGGGAGCTTTACTCTGTATCTAACCCTGTGCTGTACCTGTCCTGGGAGTGTTTGATGGGGACAGTGTAGAGGGAGCTTTACTCTGTATCTACCCCCGTGCTGTACCTGTGCTGGGAGTGTATGATGGGGGCAGTGCAGAGGGAGCTTTACTCTGTATCTAACCCAGTGCTGTACCTGTCCTGGGTGTGTTTGATGGGGACAGTGTCGAGGGAGCTTTACTCTGTATCTAACCCCGTGCTGTACCTGTCCTGGGAGTGTTTGATGGGGGCAGTGCAGAGGGAGCTTTACTCTGTATCTAACCCCATGCTGTACCTGTCCTGGGAGGTTTTGATGGGGACAGTGTAGAGGGAGCTTTACTCTGTATCTAACCCCGTGCTGCACCTGTCCTGGGAGTGTTTGATGGGGACAGTGTAGAGGGAGCTTTACTCTGTATCTGACCCCGTGCTGTACCTGTCCTGGGAGTGTTTGATGGGGACAGTATAGAGGGAGCTTTACACTGTATCTAACCCTGTGCTGTACCTGTCCTGGGAGTGTTTGGTGGGGACAGTGTAGAGGGAGCTTTACTCTGTATCTAACCCCATGCTGTACCTGGCCTGGGAGTGTTTGATGGGGACAGTGTAGAGAGAGCCCTGCTCGATATCTAACCCTGTGCTGTACCTGTCCTGGGAGTGTTTGATGGGGACAGTGTAGAGGGAGCTTTACTCTGTATCTAACCCCGTGCTGTACCTGTCCTGGGAGTCTTTGATGGGGTCAGTGTAGAGGGAGCTTTACTCTGTATCTAACCCCGTGCTGTACCTGTCCTGGGAGTGTTTGATGGGGACAGTGTAGAGGGAGCTTTACTCTGTATCTAACCCCGTGCTGTACCTGTCCTGGGAGTGTTTGATGGGGACAGTGTAGAGGGAGCTTTACTCTGTATCTAACCCAGTGCTGTACCTGTCCTGTTTCTGTTTGATGGGGATAGTGTAGAGGTAGCTTTACTCTGTATCTAACCCCGTGCTGTACCTGTCCTGGGAGTGTTTGATGGGGACAGTGTAGAGGGAGGTTTACTCTGTATCTAACCCCGTGCTGTACCTGCCCTGGGAGTGTTTGATGGGGACAGTGTAGAGGGAGGTTTACTCTGTATCTAACCCCGTGCTGTCCCTGTCCTCGGAGTGTTTGATGGCGACAGTGTAGAGGGAGCTTTACTCTGTATCTAACCCCGTGCTGTCCCTGTCCTGGGAGTGTTTGATGGGGACAGTGTAGAGGGAGCTTAACTCTGTATCTAACCCCGTGCTGTACCTGTCCTGGGAGTGTTTGATGGGGACAGTGTAGAGGGAGCTTTACTCTGTATCTAACCCCGTGCTGTACCTGTCCTGGGAGTGTTTGATGGGGACAGTGTAGAGGGAGCTTTACTCTGTATCTAACCCCGTGCTGTACCTGTCCTGGGAGTGTTTGATGGGGTCAGTGTAGAGGGAGCTTTACTCTGTATCTAACCCCGTGCTGTACCTGTCCTGGGAGTGTTTGATGGGGACAGTGTAGAGGGAGCTTTACTCTGTATCTAACCCCGTGCTGTACCTGTCCTGGGAGTGTTTGATGGGGACAGTGTAGAGGGAGCTTTACTCTGTACCTAACCCCGTGCTGTACCTGTCCTGGGAGTGTTTGATGGGGACAGTGTAGAGGGAGCTTTACTCTGTATCTAACCCCGTGCTGTACATGTCCTGGGAGTGTTTGATGGGGACAGTGTAGAGGGAGCTTTACTCTGTATCTAACCCTGTGCTGTACCTGTCCTGGGAGTGTTTGATGGGGACAGTGTAGAGGGAGCTTTGCTCTGTATCTAACCCTGTGCTGTACCTGTCCTGGGAGTGTTTGATGGGGACAGTGTAGAGGGAGCTTTACTCTGTATTTAACCCTGCTCTGTACCTGTCCTGGGAGTGTTTGATGGGGACAGTGTAGAGGGAGCTTTACTCTGTATCTAACCCTGTGCTGTACCTGTCCTGGGAGGGTTTGACGGGGACAGTGTAGCGGGAGCTTTACTCTGTATCTAACCCCGTGCTGTACCTGTCCTGGGAGTGTTTGATGGGGACAGTGTACAGGGAGCTTTACTCTATATCTAACCCCGTGCTGTACCTGTCCTGGGAGTGTTTGATGGGGACAGTGTAGAGGGAGCTTTACTCTGTATCTAACCCCATGCTGTACCTGTCCTGGGAGTGTTTGATGGGGACAGTGTAGAGGGAGCTTTACTCTGTATCTAACCCCGTGCTGTACCTGTCCTGGGAGTGTTTGATGGGGACAGTGTAGAAGGAGCTTTACTCTTTATCTAACCCCGTGCTGTACATGTCCTGGGAGTGTTTGATGGGGACAGTGTAGAGGGAGCTTTACTCTGTATCTAACCCCGTGCTGTCCCTGTCCTGGGAGTGTTTGATGGGGACAGTGTAGAGGGAGCTTTACTCTGGATCTAACCCCGTGCTGTACCTGTCCTGGGAGTGTTTGATGGGGTCAGTGGAGAGGGAGCTTTACTCTGTATCTAACCCCGTGCTGTACCTGTCCTGGGAGTGTTTGATGGGGACAGTGTAGAGGGAGCTTTACTCTGTATCTAACCCCGTGCTGTACCTGTCCTGGGAGTGTTTGATGGGGACAGTGTAGAGGGAGCTTTACTCTGTACCTAACCCCGTGCTGTACCTGTCCTGGGAGTGTTTGATGGGGACAGTGTAGAGGGAGCTTTACTCTGTATCTAACCCCGTGCTGTACATGTCCTGGGAGTGTTTGATGGGGACAGTGTAGAGGGAGCTTTGCTCTGTATCTAACCCTGTGCTGTACCTGTCCTGGGAGTGTTTGATGGGGACAGTGTAGAGGGAGCTTTGCTCTGTATCTAACCCTGTGCTGTACCTGTCCTGGGAGTGTTTGATGGGGACAGTGTAGAGGGAGCTTTACTCTGTACCTAACCCCGTGCTGTACCTGTCCTGGGAGTGTTTGATGGGGACAGTGTAGAGGGAGCTTTACTCTGTATCTAACCCTGTGCTGTACCTGTCCTGGGAGTGTTTGATGGGGACAGTGTAGAGGGAGCTTTACTCTGTATCTACCCCCGTGCTGTACCTGTGCTGGGAGTGTATGATGGGGGCAGTGCAGAGGGAGCTTTACTCTGTATCTAACCCAGTGCTGTACCTGTCCTGGGTGTGTTTGATGGGGACAGTGTCGAGGGAGCTTTACTCTGTATCTAACCCCGTGCTGTACCTGTCCTGGGAGTGTTTGATGGGGGCAGTGCAGAGGGAGCTTTACTCTGTATCTAACCCCATGCTGTACCTGTCCTGGGAGGTTTTGATGGGGACAGTGTAGAGGGAGCTTTACTCTGTATCTAACCCCGTGCTGCACCTGTCCTGGGAGTGTTTGATGGGGACAGTGTAGAGGGAGCTTTACTCTGTATCTGACCCCGTGCTGTACCTGTCCTGGGAGTGTTTGATGGGGACAGTATAGAGGGAGCTTTACACTGTATCTAACCCTGTGCTGTACCTGTCCTGGGAGTGTTTGGTGGGGACAGTGTAGAGGGAGCTTTACTCTGTATCTAACCCCATGCTGTACCTGGCCTGGGAGTGTTTGATGGGGACAGTGTAGAGAGAGCCCTGCTCGATATCTAACCCTGTGCTGTACCTGTCCTGGGAGTGTTTGATGGGGACAGTGTAGAGGGAGCTTTACTCTGTATCTAACCCCGTGCTGTACCTGTCCTGGGAGTCTTTGATGGGGTCAGTGTAGAGGGAGCTTTACTCTGTATCTAACCCCGTGCTGTACCTGTCCTGGGAGTGTTTGATGGGGACAGTGTAGAGGGAGCTTTACTCTGTATCTAACCCCGTGCTGTACCTGTCCTGGGAGTGTTTGATGGGGACAGTGTAGAGGGAGCTTTACTCTGTATCTAACCCAGTGCTGTACCTGTCCTGTTTCTGTTTGATGGGGATAGTGTAGAGGTAGCTTTACTCTGTATCTAACCCCGTGCTGTACCTGTCCTGGGAGTGTTTGATGGGGACAGTGTAGAGGGAGGTTTACTCTGTATCTAACCCCGTGCTGTACCTGCCCTGGGAGTGTTTGATGGGGACAGTGTAGAGGGAGGTTTACTCTGTATCTAACCCCGTGCTGTCCCTGTCCTCGGAGTGTTTGATGGGGACAGTGTAGAGGGAGCTTTACTCTGTATCTAACCCCGTGCTGTCCCTGTCCTGGGAGTGTTTGATGGGGACAGTGTAGAGGGAGCTTAACTCTGTATCTAACCCCGTGCTGTACCTGTCCTGGGAGTGTTTGATGGGGACAGTGTAGAGGGAGCTTTACTCTGTATCTAACCCCGTGCTGTACCTGTCCTGGGAGTGTTTGATGGGGACAGTGTAGAGGGAGCTTTACTCTGTATCTAACCCCGTGCTGTACCTGTCCTGGGAGTGTTTGATGGGGTCAGTGTAGAGGGAGCTTTACTCTGTATCTAACCCCGTGCTGTACCTGTCCTGGGAGTGTTTGATGGGGACAGTGTAGAGGGAGCTTTACTCTGTATCTAACCCCGTGCTGTACCTGTCCTGGGAGTGTTTGATGGGGACAGTGTAGAGGGAGCTTTACTCTGTACCTAACCCCGTGCTGTACCTGTCCTGGGAGTGTTTGATGGGGACAGTGTAGAGGGAGCTTTACTCTGTATCTAACCCCGTGCTGTACATGTCCTGGGAGTGTTTGATGGGGACAGTGTAGAGGGAGCTTTACTCTGTATCTAACCCTGTGCTGTACCTGTCCTGGGAGTGTTTGATGGGGACAGTGTAGAGGGAGCTTTGCTCTGTATCTAACCCTGTGCTGTACCTGTCCTGGGAGTGTTTGATGGGGACAGTGTAGAGGGAGCTTTACTCTGTATTTAACCCTGCTCTGTACCTGTCCTGGGAGTGTTTGATGGGGACAGTGTAGAGGGAGCTTTACTCTGTATCTAACCCTGTGCTGTACCTGTCCTGGGAGGGTTTGACGGGGACAGTGTAGCGGGAGCTTTACTCTGTATCTAACCCCGTGCTGTACCTGTCCTGGGAGTGTTTGATGGGGACAGTGTACAGGGAGCTTTACTCTATATCTAACCCCGTGCTGTACCTGTCCTGGGAGTGTTTGATGGGGACAGTGTAGAGGGAGCTTTACTCTGTATCTAACCCCATGCTGTACCTGTCCTGGGAGTGTTTGATGGGGACAGTGTAGAGGGAGCTTTACTCTGTATCTAACCCCGTGCTGTACCTGTCCTGGGAGTGTTTGATGGGGACAGTGTAGAAGGAGCTTTACTCTTTATCTAACCCCGTGCTGTACATGTCCTGGGAGTGTTTGATGGGGACAGTGTAGAGGGAGCTTTACTCTGTATCTAACCCCGTGCTGTCCCTGTCCTGGGAGTGTTTGATGGGGACAGTGTAGAGGGAGCTTTACTCTGGATCTAACCCTGTGCTGTACCTGTCCTGGGAGTGTTTGATGGGGACAGTGTAGAGGGAGCTTTACTCTGTATTTAACCCTGCTCTGTACCTATCCTGGGTGTTTGATGGGGACAGTGTAGAGGGAGCTTTACTCTGAATCTAACCCCGTGCTGTACCTGTCCTGGGAGTGTTTGATGGGGACAGTATAGAGGGAGCTTTACTCTGTACCCTACCCCGTGCTGTACCTGTCCTGGGAGTGTTTGATGGGGACAGTGTAGAGGGAGCTTTACTCTGTATCTAACCCCGTGCTGTGCCTGTCCTGGGAGCGTTTGATGGGGACCGTGTAGTGGGAGCTTTACTCTGTATCTAACCCCGTGCTGTACCTGTCCTGGGAGTGTTTGATGGGGACAGTGTGGAGGAAGCTTTACTCTGTATCTAACCCCGTGCTGTACCTGTCCTGGGAGTGTTTGATGGGGACAGTGTAGAGGGAGCTTTACTCTGTATCTAACCCTGTGCTGTACCTGTCCTGGGAGGGTTTGACGGGGACAGTGTAGCGGGAGCTTTACTCTGTATCTAACCCCGTGCTGTACCTGTCCTGGGAGTGTTTGATGGGGACAGTGTACAGGGAGCTTTACTCTATATCTAACCCCGTGCTGTACCTGTCCTGGGAGTGTTTGATGGGGACAGTGTAGAGGGAGCTTTACTCTGTATCTAACCCCATGCTGTACCTGTCCTGGGAGTGTTTGATGGGGACAGTGTAGAGGGAGCTTTACTCTGTATCTAACCCCGTGCTGTACCTGTCCTGGGAGTGTTTGATGGGGACAGTGTAGAAGGAGCTTTACTCTGTATCTAACCCCGTGCTGTACATGTCCTGGGAGTGTTTGATGGGGACAGTGTAGAGGGAGCTTTACTCTGTATCTAACCCCGTGCTGTACCTGTCCTGGGAGAGTTTGATGGGGACAGTGTAGAGGGAGCTTTACTCTGTATCTAACCCCGTGCTGTACCTGTCCTGGGAGTGTTTGATGGGGACAGTGTAGAGGGAGCTTTACTCTGTATCTAACCCCGTGCTGTACCTGTCCTGGGAGTGTTTGACGGGGACAGTGTAGAGGGAGCTTTACTCTGTATCTAACCCCGTGCTGTACCTGTCCTGGGAGTGTTTGATGGGGACAGTGTAGAGGGAGCTTTACTCTGTATCTAACCCCGTGCTGTACCTGTCCTGGGAGTGTTTGATGGGGACAGTGTAGAGGGAGCTTTACTCTGTATCTAACCCCGTGCTCTACCTGTCCTGGGAGGGTTTGACGGGGACAGTGTAGAGGGAGCTTTACTCTGTATCTAACCCCGTGCTGTACCTGTCCTGGGAGTGTTTGACGGGGACAGTGTAGAGGGAGCTTTACTCCGTACCTAACCCCGTGCTGTACCTGTCCTGGGAGTGTTTGATGGGGACAGTGTAGAGGGAGCTTTACTCTGTATCTAACCCCGTGTTGTACCTGTCCTGGGAGTGTTTGATGGGGACAGTGTCGAGGGAGCTTTACTCTGTATCTAACCCCGTGCTGTACCTGTCCTGGGAGTGTTTGATGGTGACAGTGTAGAGGGAGCTTTACTCTGTATCTAACCCCGTGCTGTACCTGTCCTGGGAGTGTTTGATGGGGACAGTGTCGAGGGAGCTTTACTCAGTATCTAGCCCCGTGCTGTACCTGTCCTGGGAGTGTTTGATGGGGACAGTGTAGAGGGAGCTTTACTCAGTATCTAGCCCCGTGCTGTACCTGTCCTGGGATGTTTGATGGGGACAGTGTAGAGGGAGCTTTACTCTGTATCTAACCCCGTGCTGTACCTGTCCTGGGAGTGTTTGATGGGGACAGTGTAGAGGGAGCTTTACTCTGTATCTAACCCCCGTGCTGTACCTGTCCTGGGAGTGTTTGATGGGGACAGTGTAGAGGGAGCTTTACTCTGTATCTAACCCCGTGCTGTATCTGTCCTGGGAGTGTTTGATGGGGACAGTGTAGAGGGAGCTTTACTCTGTATCTAACCCCGTGCTGTACCTGTCCTGGGAGTGTTTGACGGGGACAACAAATGAAAGATTGAACCGGGCACCTCTCAGTTTTGTAACCTCGGTGTATATTTAGTGAGCAGTCTGACGGTTGGTCACAAATGGACCTTACGACGAAATAACAACTGGACACGTGAAAAGAACAAAGTGGCCGGACTGTAAACCCGGGAGACGAACACATTTCTCCGTTCACGCGTCGGCCCTTTTGGACTCCGACTTGACGATGGTGATGACGCCGGTCGTGGCCACCCGGGTGGGCACCAGTGTGCCCTTGCCCATGGAGCGGGCGAAGGTTTGCAAAGCAAGGTAGCGGGCCCTGAGGGAGTCCAGCTCGCCTCTCATGCTGGTGTTCTCGCGCGCGAGTCCATCCACCTCGGCAGCCAAGGCCGTCCGCTGGATCTCCAGCTCCTCGCGCTGAGAGACGCGCTTCTCCCGGCAGCTGGCCGCATAGCCGCGATTCTTCAGCGTCCTCCTGCGCTGCTTCAGCCGAGCGACCTCGTCCTTCGACAGGCCTCGGAGCTGCTGGTTTAAGTCGCGCACAGTCAGCTGGATGAGTTCATGGTCGCTGAGGGCTGCGAGCCCAGACTCCTTCTTGGCCTGTGAGGAAAGAAGGACCGTTTCAGTCACATGTCTGCCGGTAATAGATACCTTGTCACTCCCGAAAGGAGGGAATGCGATTGCTGCCTTCAACACAATGCATCCCCAAATCAACCTCAATCCCAAAATAATCCCTGTGCACTGTGTACACAAATAATCCCCACTCACTGTGCACTGTGTCCCAGAGTAATCCCCACTCACTGTGCACTGTATCCCAGAGTAATCTCCGCTCACTGTGCACTGTATCCCAGAGTAATCCCCGCTCACTGTGCACTGTATCCCAGAGTAATCTCCGCTCACTGTGCACTGTATCCCAGAGTAATCCCCGCTCACTGTGCACTGTATCCCAGAGTAATCCCCGCTCACTGTGCACTGTATCCCAGAGTAATCTCCGCTCACTGTGCACTGTATCCCAGAGTAATCCCCGCTCACTGTGCACTGTATCCCAGAGTAATCTCCGCTCACTGTGCACTGTATCCCAGAGTAATCTCCGCTCACTGTGCACTGTATCCCAGAGTAATCCCCACTCGCTGTGCACTGTATCCCAGAGTAATCCCCACTCACTCTGCACTGTATCCCAGAGTAATCTCCGCTCACTGTGCACTGTATCCCAGAGTAATACCCACTCACTGTGCACTGTATCCCAGAGTAATCTCCGCTCACTGTGCACTGTATCCCAGAGTAATACCCACTCACTGTGCACTGTATCCCAGAGTAATCTCCGCTCACTGTGCACTGTATCCCAGAGTAATCCCCACTCGCTGTGCACTGTATCCCAGAGTAATACCCACTCACTGTGCACTGTATCCCAGAGTAATCTCCGCTCACTGTGCACTGTATCCCAGAGTAATACCCACTCACTGTGCACTGTATCCCAGAGTAATCTCCGCTCACTGTGCACTGTATCCCAGAGTAATACCCACTCACTGTGCACTGTATCCCAGAGTAATCTCCGCTCACTGTGCACTGTATCCCAGAGTAATCCCCACTCGCTGTGCACTGTATCCCAGAGTAATCCCCACTCACTCTGCACTGTATCCCAGAGTAATCTCCGCTCACTGTGCACTGTATCCCAGAGTAATCCCCACTCACTGTGCACTGTGTCCCAGAGTAATCCCCACTCACTGTGCACTGTATCCCGGAGTAATCTCCGCTCACTGTGCACTATCCCAGAGTAATCCCCGCTCACTGTGCACTGTATCCCAGAATAATCCCCGCTCACTGTGCACTGTATCCCAGAGTAATCTCCACTCACTGTGCACTGTATCCCAGAGTAATCCCCATTCATTGTGCACTATCCCAGAGTAATCCCCGCTCACTGTGCACTGTATCACAGAGTAATCCCTGTGCACTGAATCCCAGAATAATCCCCGCTCACTGTGCACTGTATCCCAGAGTAATCTCCACTCACTGTGCACTGTATCCCAGAGTAATCCCCATGCACTGTGCACTGCATCCCAGAGTAATCCCCACTCACTGTGCACTGTATGCCAGAGTAATGCCCGCTCACTGTGCACTGTATCCCAGAGTAATCCCTGTGCACTGTATCCGAGAATAATCCCCACTCACTGTGCACTGTATCCCACAGTAATCCCCACGCACTGTGCACTGTATCCCAGAGTAATACCCACTCACTGTGCACCGGATACCAGAGTAATCCCCACTCACTGTGCATTGTATCCCAGAGTAATCCCCATTCACTGTGCACTGTATCCCAGAGTAATCCCTGCTCACTGTGCATTGTATCCCAGAGTAATCCCCACTCACTGTGCACTTTATCCCAGAGTAATCCGCAGGCACTGCACATGTCCCAGAGCAATCCCCGCTCACTGTGCATTGTATCCTAGAGTAATCCCCACTCACTGTGCTTTGTATCCCAGAGTAATCCCCTCTCACTGTGCACTGTATCACCAAATGATCCCCACTCACTGTGCACTGTGTCCCAGAGTAATCCCCACTCACTGTGCACTTGATCCCAGAGTAATTCCCACTCACTGTGCACTGTATCCCGGAGTAATCCCCTCTCACTGTGCACTGTGTCCCAGAGTAATCCCCACTCACTGTGCACTGTGTCCCAGAGTAATCCCCACGCACTGTGCACTGTGTCCCAGAGTAATCCCCACGCACTGTGCACTTGATCCCAGAGTAATCCCCACTCACTGTGCACTGTGTCCCAGAGTAATCCCCACTCGCTGTGCACTGTATCCCAGAGTAATCCCCACTCACTGTGCACTGTATCCCAGAGTAATCCCCACTCATTGTGCACTATATCCCAGAGTAATCCCCACTCACTGTGCACTGTATCCCAGAGTAATCCCCACTCACTGTGCACTGTATCCCAGAGTAATCCCCAGGCACTGTGCACATGTCCCAGAGTAATCCCCACTCACTGTGCACTTGATCCCAGAGTAATCCCCACGCACTATGCACTGTGTCCCAGAGTAATCCCCACTCACTGCATTGTATCCCAGAGTAATCCCCACTCACTGTGCACTGTATCCCCAAATAATCCCCCCTCACTGTGCTCTGTATCCCAGAATAATCCCCACTCACTGTGCACTGTGTCCCAGAGTAATCCCCACACACTGTGCACTGTGTCCCAGAGTAATCCCCACTCACTGTGCACTTGATCCCAGAGTAATCCCCACTCACTGTGCTTTGTATCCCAGAGTAATTCCCACTCACTGTGCACTGTATCCCAGAGAAATCCCCACTCACTGCATTGTATCCCAGAGTAATCACCACTCACTGTGCACTGTATCACCAAATAATCCCCACTCACTGTGCACTGTATCCCAGAATAATCCCCACTCACTGTGCACTGTATCCCCAAATAATCCCCCCTCACTGTGCACTGTATCCCAGAATAATCCCCACTCACTGTGCACTGTGTCCCAGAGTAATCCCCACTCACTGTGCACTATATCCCAGAATAATCCTCACTCATTGTGCACTGTATCCCCAAATAATCCCCACTCACTGCACTGTATCCCAGAATAATCCCCACTCACTGTACACTGTATCCCAGAGTAATCCCCACTCACTGTGCACTGTGTCCCAGAGTAATCCCCACGCACTGTGCACTGTGTCCCAGAGTAATCCCCACGCACTGTGCACTTGATCCCAGAGTAATCCCCACTCACTGTGCACTGTGTCCCAGAGTAATCCCCACTCGCTGTGCACTGTATCCCAGAGTAATCCCCACTCACTGTGCACTGTATCCCAGAGTAATCTCCGCTCACTGTGCACTGTATCCCAGAGTAATCTCCGCTCACTGTGCACTGTATCCCAGAGTAATCCCCACTCGCTGTGCACTGTATCCCAGAGTAATCCCCACTCACTCTGCACTGTATCCCAGAGTAATCTCCGCTCACTGTGCACTGTATCCCAGAGTAATACCCACTCACTGTGCACTGTATCCCAGAGTAATCTCCGCTCACTGTGCACTGTATCCCAGAGTAATACCCACTCACTGTGCACTGTATCCCAGAGTAATCTCCGCTCACTGTGCACTGTATCCCAGAGTAATCCCCACTCGCTGTGCACTGTATCCCAGAGTAATACCCACTCACTGTGCACTGTATCCCAGAGTAATCTCCGCTCACTGTGCACTGTATCCCAGAGTAATACCCACTCACTGTGCACTGTATCCCAGAGTAATCTCCGCTCACTGTGCACTGTATCCCAGAGTAATACCCACTCACTGTGCACTGTATCCCAGAGTAATCTCCGCTCACTGTGCACTGTATCCCAGAGTAATCCCCACTCGCTGTGCACTGTATCCCAGAGTAATCCCCACTCACTCTGCACTGTATCCCAGAGTAATCTCCGCTCACTGTGCACTGTATCCCAGAGTAATCCCCACTCACTGTGCACTGTGTCCCAGAGTAATCCCCACTCACTGTGCACTGTATCCCGGAGTAATCTCCGCTCACTGTGCACTATCCCAGAGTAATCCCCGCTCACTGTGCACTGTATCCCAGAATAATCCCCGCTCACTGTGCACTGTATCCCAGAGTAATCTCCACTCACTGTGCACTGTATCCCAGAGTAATCCCCATTCATTGTGCACTATCCCAGAGTAATCCCCGCTCACTGTGCACTGTATCACAGAGTAATCCCTGTGCACTGAATCCCAGAATAATCCCCGCTCACTGTGCACTGTATCCCAGAGTAATCTCCACTCACTGTGCACTGTATCCCAGAGTAATCCCCATGCACTGTGCACTGCATCCCAGAGTAATCCCCACTCACTGTGCACTGTATGCCAGAGTAATGCCCGCTCACTGTGCACTGTATCCCAGAGTAATCCCTGTGCACTGTATCCGAGAATAATCCCCACTCACTGTGCACTGTATCCCACAGTAATCCCCACGCACTGTGCACTGTATCCCAGAGTAATACCCACTCACTGTGCACCGGATACCAGAGTAATCCCCACTCACTGTGCATTGTATCCCAGAGTAATCCCCATTCACTGTGCACTGTATCCCAGAGTAATCCCTGCTCACTGTGCATTGTATCCCAGAGTAATCCCCACTCACTGTGCACTTTATCCCAGAGTAATCCGCAGGCACTGCACATGTCCCAGAGCAATCCCCGCTCACTGTGCATTGTATCCTAGAGTAATCCCCACTCACTGTGCTTTGTATCCCAGAGTAATCCCCTCTCACTGTGCACTGTATCACCAAATGATCCCCACTCACTGTGCACTGTGTCCCAGAGTAATCCCCACTCACTGTGCACTTGATCCCAGAGTAATTCCCACTCACTGTGCACTGTATCCCGGAGTAATCCCCTCTCACTGTGCACTGTGTCCCAGAGTAATCCCCACTCACTGTGCACTGTGTCCCAGAGTAATCCCCACGCACTGTGCACTGTGTCCCAGAGTAATCCCCACGCACTGTGCACTTGATCCCAGAGTAATCCCCACTCACTGTGCACTGTGTCCCAGAGTAATCCCCACTCACTGTGCACTGTATCCCAGAGTAATCCCCACTCATTGTGCACTATATCCCAGAGTAATCCCCACTCACTGTGCACTGTATCCCAGAGTAATCCCCACTCACTGTGCACTGTATCCCAGAGTAATCCCCAGGCACTGTGCACATGTCCCAGAGTAATCCCCACTCACTGTGCACTTGATCCCAGAGTAATCCCCACGCACTATGCACTGTGTCCCAGAGTAATCCCCACTCACTGCATTGTATCCCAGAGTAATCCCCACTCACTGTGCACTGTATCCCCAAATAATCCCCCCTCACTGTGCTCTGTATCCCAGAATAATCCCCACTCACTGTGCACTGTGTCCCAGAGTAATCCCCACACACTGTGCACTGTGTCCCAGAGTAATCCCCACTCACTGTGCACTTGATCCCAGAGTAATCCCCACTCACTGTGCTTTGTATCCCAGAGTAATTCCCACTCACTGTGCACTGTATCCCAGAGAAATCCCCACTCACTGCATTGTATCCCAGAGTAATCACCACTCACTGTGCACTGTATCACCAAATAATCCCCACTCACTGTGCACTGTATCCCAGAATAATCCCCACTCACTGTGCACTGTATCCCCAAATAATCCCCCCTCACTGTGCACTGTATCCCAGAATAATCCCCACTCACTGTGCACTGTGTCCCAGAGTAATCCCCACTCACTGTGCACTATATCCCAGAATAATCCTCACTCATTGTGCACTGTATCCCCAAATAATCCCCACTCACTGCACTGTATCCCAGAATAATCCCCACTCACTGTACACTGTATCCCAGAGTAATCCCCACTCACTGTGCACTGTGTCCCAGAGTAATCCCCACGCACTGTGCACTGTGTCCCAGAGTAATCCCCACGCACTGTGCACTTGATCCCAGAGTAATCCCCACTCACTGTGCACTGTGTCCCAGAGTAATCCCCACTCGCTGTGCACTGTATCCCAGAGTAATCCCCACTCACTGTGCACTGTATCCCAGAGTAATCCCCACTCATTGTGCACTATATCCCAGAGTAATCCCCACTCACTGTGCACTGTATCCCAGAGTAATCCCCACTCACTGTGCACTGTATCCCAGAGTAATCCCCAGGCACTGTGCACATGTCCCAGAGTAATCCCCACTCACTGTGCACTTGATCCCAGAGTAATCCCCACGCACTGTGCACTGTGTCCCAGAGTAATCCCCACTCACTGCATTGTATCCCAGAGTAATCCCCACTCACTGTGCACTGTATCCCCAAATAATCCCCCCTCACTGTGCTCTGTATCCCAGAATAATCCCCACTCACTGTGCACTGTGTCCCAGAGTAATCCCCACACACTGTGCACTGTGTCCCAGAGTAATCCCCACTCACTGTGCACTTGATCCCAGAGTAATCCCCACTCACTGTGCTTTGTATCCCAGAGTAATTCCCACTCACTGTGCACTGTATCCCAGAGAAATCCCCACTCACTGCATTGTATCCCAGAGTAATCACCACTCACTGTGCACTGTATCACCAAATAATCCCCACTCACTGTGCACTGTATCCCAGAATAATCCCCACTCACTGTGCACTGTATCCCCAAATAATCCCCCCTCACTGTGCACTGTATCCCAGAATAATCCCCACTCACTGTGCACTGTGTCCCAGAGTAATCCCCACTCACTGTGCACTATATCCCAGAATAATCCTCACTCATTGTGCACTGTATCCCCAAATAATCCCCACTCACTGCACTGTATCCCAGAATAATCCCCACTCACTGTACACTGTATCCCAGAGTAATCCCCACTCATTGTGCACTGTATCCCAGGGTAATCCCCACTCACTGTGCTCTGTATCCCAGAGTAATCCCCACTCACTGTGCTTTGTATCCCAGAATAATCCCCACTCACTGTGCACTGTATCCCCAAATAATCCCCACTCACTGTGCACTGTATCCCAGAGTAATCCCCACTCACTGTGCACTGTATCCCCAAATAATCCCCACTCTCTGTGCACTGTATCCCAGAGTAATCCCCACTCACTGTGCACTGTATCCCCAAATAATCCCCACTCTCTGTGCATTGTATCAATCCCAGAATAATCCCGCACTATCCCTGTATCTCTCCATATCCATCCCCAACTAATCCCCATGATATTTTGAAATTCCCTGGATTCTGCAATGGTCCCGGTGGATTGGAAACATGCGATTGTAACTCCCATAATCAAAAAGGGTGAGAGGCAGAAAGTAGGAAGCTGTAGACTGGTTAGCTTAACCCCTGTGCTGGGAACGTTACTGGATTTTATCATGAAGGAGGAGATGACTGGACCTTTGGAAAGACAAAGCTCGATCCACCAATGTCAGCGTGGTTTTACGAAGGGTTTACTTGCAGAGTTCTTTGAGGATATAACCAGTAAGATGGATAATGGGGAACCTGTGGATGTGGTATATCCAGACTTCTAGGAAATGTTTCACAAGGGTGCTGAATAAAAGGCTGACCCAGAAGGTGAGTCCGCAGGGGATTAGGACTAGAGGTCTAGATTGGATTGAGGATTGTCTGACTGACAGAAAGCAGAGGGTCGGGTTAAATGGGTCCTTCTCTGGCTGGTGAACTGTAACCAGCGGGAGCTGCAGGGGTCAGTCCCCAGGCCTCAACAGGTCACAATCTGTAAATGCTCTGCAAAGCAGGGACAGAGTGTAACGCAGCAAAATTTGCAGATGATACTAAAATAGGTGGGAAGGCAGGCAGTGAAGAGGAGATACAGAGTTTACAGATGGATATAGAAAGGCGAGGAGATTGGGCCAAGATTTGGCAGATGGAGTTTAATGTGGATAAGTGTGAGGTTATCCATTTTGGTCGAAAGAATTGTCAGGTAAATTATCGAAATGGAAAGCAGATTGAAATGCGGCTGGACAGAGAGATCTGGGTGTCTTTATTCATAAATCGCAGAAGGTCAGTATGCAGATGCAGCAGGTAATTAAAAAGGCAAATGCAATTTTTAAAAAATAAATTTAGAGCACCCAATTCATTTGTTTCAATTAAGGGGCAATTTAGCGCAGCCAATCCACCCACCCTGCACATCTTTGGGTTGTGGGGGCGAGGCCCACGCAGACACGGGGAGAATGTGCAAACTCCACACGGACAGTGACCCGGGGCCGGGATCGAACCTGGGACCTCGGCGCCGTGAGGCAGCAGTGCTAACCCACTGCGCTCAAATGGAATGTTAGCGTTTATTGCGAAGGGACTGGAGTATAAAAGTCGACAAGTGTTGTTGCAATTGTGTAGGGTGTTGGTGAGACCACATCTGGAGTGTTGTGTCCAGTTTGGTCTCCTGATTTGAGGAAGGAGCTGGTGGCATTGGAGGCGGTTCAGAGGAGGGTCACCAGATTGAGTCCGGGGATAAAGGGTTAACTTATGAGGAAAGATTAAACAGTTTGGGCTCATACTCGCTGGAGTTTAGAAGGATGAGAGGGAATCTGATCGAGGTGTATAAAATACTAAAATGGATTGATAATGTAAACGTAGAACAAATGTTCCCCCTTGTGGCGAGGTTTAGAATGAGAGGCCAGAGAGAGAGGTTGCGAGGCGGTAGATTTAGAACTGAGATGAGGAGGAACTACTTCTTGCAGACGGTGGTGAATTTGTGGAACTCACTGTCCCACTGCGCGGTGGAGTCTGTCATTACATGTTTTCAAGATATGGAGAACAAGTAGCGAGGTGGATTTGAGCCCAGGGAGAGATCAGCCATGATCTGATGGGATGGCAGAGCAGGGTCGAGGGGCTCAATTGCCGACTTCTGTTCCTAATCCATATGTTCCTAATCCAAATGCCCCACTCTCTCACCAGAGCCGTGTATCAATCCTCATGTATTATAGGTTAAATCTCTCCCTACCTGACCCGTCAAACACTACCAGGACAGGGACAGCACGGGGTAAGATACAGAGTAAAGCTCCCTCTACACTGTCCCCATCAAATATTCCCAGGACAGGTACAGCACGGGGTTAGATACAGAGTAAAGCTCCCTCTACACTGTCCCCATCAAACATCCCAGGACAGGTACAGCACGGTGTTAGATACAGAGTAAAGCTCCCTCTACACTGTCCCCATCAAACACCCCCAGGACAGGTACAGCACGGGGTTAGATACAGAGTAAAGCTCCCTCTACACTGTCCCCATCAAACACTCCCAGGACAGGTACAACACGGGGTTAGATACAGAGTAAAGCTCCCTCTACACTGTCCCCATCAAACACTCCCAGGACAGGTACAGCACGGCGTTAGATACAGAGTAAAGCTCCCGCTACACAGTCCCCATCAAACACTCCCAGGACAGGTACAGCACGGGGTTAGATACAGAGTAAAGCTCCCTCTACACTGTCCCCATCAAACACTCCCAGGACAGGTACAGCACGGTGTTAGATACAGAGTAAAGCTTCCTCTACACTGTCCCCATCAAACACTCCCAGGACAGGTACAGCACAGGGTTAGATACAGAGTAAAGCTCCCTCTACACTGTCCCCAGCAAACAGATCCAGGACAGGTACAGCACAGGGTTAGATACAGAGTAAAGCTCCCTCTACACTGTCCCCATCAAACACTTCCAGGACAGGTACAGCACAGGGTTAGATACAGAGTAAAGCTTCCTCTACACTGTCCCCATCAAACACTCCCAGGACAGGTACAGCACAGGGTTAGATACAGAGTAAAGCTCACTCTACACTGTCCCCAGCAAACAGTCCCAGGACAGGTACAGCACAGGGTTAGATACAGAGTAAAGCTCCCTCTACACTGTCCCCATCAAACTCTCCCAGGACAGGTACAGCACGGGGTTAGATACAGAGTAAAGCTCCCTCTACACTGTCCCCATCAAACACTCCCAGGACAGGTACAGCACGGGGTTAGACACAGAGTAAAGCTCCCTCTACACTGTCCCCATCAAACACTCCCAGGACAGGTACAGCACGGGGTTAGATACAGAGTAAAGCTCCCTCTACACTGTCCCCATCAAACACTCCCAGGACAGGTACAGCACGGGGTTAGATACAGAGTAAAGCTCCCTCTACACTGTCCCCATCAAACACTCCCAGGACAGGTACAGCACGGGGTTAGATACAGAGTAAAGCTCCCTCTACACTGTCCCCATCAAACACTCCCAGGACAGGTACAGCACGGTGTTAGATACAGAGTAAAGCTCCCTCTACACTGTCCCCATCAAACACCCCCAGGACAGGTACAGCATGGGGTTAGATACAGAGTAAAGCTCCCTCTACACTGTCCCCATCAAACACTCCCAGGACAGGTACAACACGGGGTTAGATACAGAGTAAAGCTCCCTCTACACTGTCCCCATCAAACACTCCCAGGACAGGTACAGCACGGCGTTAGATACAGAGTAAAGCTCCCGCTACACAGTCCCCATCAAACACTCCCAGGACAGGTACAGCACGGGGTTAGATACAGAGTAAAGCTCCCTCTACACTGTCCCCATCAAACACTCCCAGGACAGGTACAGCACGGTGTTAGATACAGAGTAAAGCTTCCTCTACACTGTCCCCATCAAACACATCCAGGACAGGTACAGCACAGGGTTAGATACAGAGTAAAGCTCACTCTACACTGTCCCCAGCAAACAGTCCCAGGACAGGTACAGCACAGGGTTAGATACAGAGTAAAGCTCCCTCTACACTGTCCCCATCAAACACTTCCAGGACAGGTACAGCACGGGGTAAGATACAGAACAAAGCTCCCTCTACACTGTCCCCATCAAACACTCCCAGGACAGGTACAGCACGGGGTTAGATACAGAGTAAAGCTCCCTCTACACTGTCCCCATCAAACAATCCCAGGACAGGTACAGCACGGGGTTAGATACAGAGTAAAGCTCTCTCTACACTGTCCCCATCAAACAATCCCAGGACAGGTACAGCACGGGGTTAGATACAGAGTAAAGCTCCTCTACACTGTCCCCATCACACACTCCCAGGACAGGTACAGCACGGGGTTAGATACAGAGTAAAGCTCCCTCTACACTGTCCCCATCAAACACTCCCAGGACAGGTACAGCACGCGGTTTGATACAGAGTAAAGCTCCCTCTACACTGTTCCCATCAAACGCTCCCAGGACAGGTACAGCACGGGGTTAGATACAGAGCTAATCTCCCTCTGCACTGTCCCCATCAAACATCCCAGGACAGGTACAGCACGGGGTTAGGTACACAGTAAAGCTCCCTCTACACTGTCCCCATCAAACATCCCAGGACAGGTACAGCACGGGGTTAGACACAGAGTAAAGCTCCCTCTACACTGTCCCCATCAAACACTCCCAGGACAGGTAGAGCATGGGGTTAGATACACAGTAAAGCTCCCTCTACACTGTCCCCATCAAACATCCCAGGACAGGTACAGCACGCTGTTAGATACAGAGTAAAGCTCTTTCTACACTATCCCCATCAAACACTCCCAGGACAGGTACAGCACGGGGTTAGATACAGAGTAAAGCTCTTTCTACACTATCCCCATCAAACACTCCCAGGACAGGTACAGCACGGGGTTAGATACAGAGTAAAGCTCCCTCTACACTGTCCCCAACAAACATTCCGAGGACAGGTACAGCACGGGGTTAGATACAGAGTAAAGCTCCCTCTACACTGTCCCCATCAAACTCTCCCAGGACAGGTACAGCACAGGGTTAGATACAGAGTAAAGCTCCCTCGACACGGTCTCCATCAAACACTCCCAGGACAGGTACAGCACGGGGTCAGATACAGAGTAAAGCTCCCTCTACACTGTCCCCAACAAACATTCCGAGGACAGGTACAGCACGGGGGTTAGATACAGAGTAAAGCTCCCTCTACACTGTCCCCAGCAAACAGTCCCAGGACAGGTACAGCACAGGGTTAGATACAGAGTAAAGCTCCCTCTACACTGTCCCCATCAAACTCTCCCAGGACAGGTACAGCACGGGGTTAGATACAGAGTAAAGCTCCCTCTACACTGTCCCCATCAAACACTCCCAGGACAGGTACAGCACGGGGTTAGACACAGAGTAAAGCTCCCTCTACACTGTCCCCATCAAACACTCCCAGGACAGGTACAGCACGGGGTTAGATACAGAGTAAAGCTCCCTCTACACTGTCCCCATCAAACACTCCCAGGACAGGTACAGCACGGGGTTAGATACAGAGTAAAGCTCCCTCTACACTGTCCCCATCAAACACTCCCAGGACAGGTACAGCACGGGGTTAGATACAGAGTAAAGCTCCCTCTACACTGTCCCCATCAAACACTCCCAGGACAGGTACAGCACGGTGTTAGATACAGAGTAAAGCTCCCTCTACACTGTCCCCATCAAACACCCCCAGGACAGGTACAGCACGGGGTTAGATACAGAGTAAAGCTCCCTCTACACTGTCCCCATCAAACACTCCCAGGACAGGTACAACACGGGGTTAGATACAGAGTAAAGCTCCCTCTACACTGTCCCCATCAAACACTCCCAGGACAGGTACAGCACGGTGTTAGATACAGAGTAAAGCTTCCTCTACACTGTCCCCATCAAACACATCCAGGACAGGTACAGCACAGGGTTAGATACAGAGTAAAGCTCACTCTACACTGTCCCCAGCAAACAGTCCCAGGACAGGTACAGCACAGGGTTAGATACAGAGTAAAGCTCCCTCTACACTGTCCCCATCAAACACTTCCAGGACAGGTACAGCACGGGGTAAGATACAGAACAAAGCTCCCTCTACACTCTCCCCATCAAACACTCCCAGGACAGTTACAGCACAGGGTTAGATACAGAGTAAAGCTCCCTCTACCCTGTCCCCATCAAACACTCCCAGGACTGGTACAGCACGGGGTTAGATACAGAGTAAAGCTCCCTCTACACTGTCCCCATCAAACACTCCCAGGACAGGTACAGCACGGGGTTAGATACAGAGTAAAGCTCCCTCTACAAACACTCCCAGGACAGGTCCCGCACCGGGTTAGATACAGAGTTAAGCTCTCACTGCACTGTCCCCATCAAACATCCCAGGACAGGTACAGCACGGGGTTAGATACACAGTAAAGCTCCCTCTACACTGTCCCCATCAAACACTCCCAGGACAGGTACATCATGGGGTTAGATACAGAGTAAAGCTCCCTCGACACTGTCCCCATCAAACACTCCCAGCACAGGTACAGCACGGGGCTAGATACAGAGTAAAGCTCCCTCTCCACTGTCCCCATCAAACACTCCCAGGACAGGTACAGCACGGGGTTAGATACAGAGTAAAGCTCGCTCTACACTGTCCCCATCAAACACTCCCAGGACAGGTACAGCACGGGGTTAGATACAGAGTAAAGCTCCCTCTACACTGTCCCCATCAAACAATCCCAGGACAGGTACAGCACGGGGTTAGATACAGAGTAAAGCTCCCTCTACACTGTCCCCATCAAACACTCCCAGGACAGGCACAGCACAGGGTTAGATACAGAGTAAAGCTCCCTCGACACGGTCCCCATCAAACACTCCCAGGACAGATACACCACGGGATTAGATACTGAGTAAAGCTCGCTCTACACTGTCCCCATCAAACACTCCCAGGACAGGTACAGCACGGGGTTAGATACAGAGTAAAGCTCCCTCTACACTGTCCCCATCAAACAATCCCAGGACAGGTACAGCACGGGGTTAGATACAGAGTAAAGCTCTCTCTACACTGTCCCCATCAAACAATCCCAGGACAGGTACAGCACGGGGTTAGATACAGAGTAAAGCTCCTCTACACTGTCCCCATCACACACTCCCAGGACAGGTACAGCAAGGGGTTAGATACAGAGTAAAGCTCCCTCTACACTGTCCCCATCAAACACTCCCAGGACAGGTACAGCATGGGGTTAGATACAGAGTAAAGCTCCCTCTACACTGTCCCCATCAAACACTCCCAGGACAGGTACAGCACGGGGTTAGATACAGAGCTAATCTCCCTCTGCACTGTCCCCATCAAACATCCCAGGACAGGTACAGCACGGGGTTAGGTACACAGTAAAGCTCCCTCTACACTGTCCCCATCAAACATCCCAGGACAGGTACAGCACGGGGTTAGACACAGAGTAAAGCTCCCTCTACACTGTCCCCATCAAACACTCCCAGGACAGGTAGAGCATGGGGTTAGATACACAGTAAAGCTCCCTCTACACTGTCCCCATCAAACATCCCAGGACAGGTACAGCACGCTGTTAGATACAGAGTAAAGCTCTTTCTACACTATCCCCATCAAACACTCCCAGGACAGGTACAGCACGGGGTTAGATGCAGATTAAAGCACCCTCGACACGGTCCCCAACAAACATTCGGAGGACAGGTACAGCACGGGGGTTAGATACAGAGTAAAGCTCCCTCTACACTGTCCCCATCAAACACTCCCAGGACAGGTACTGCACGGGGTTAGATACAGAGTAAAGCTCCCTCTACACTGTCCCCATCAAACACTCCCAGGACAGGTACAGCACAGGGTTAGATACAGAGTAAAGCTCCCTCTACACCGTCCCCATCAAACACTCCCAGGACAGGTACAGCTCGGGGTTAGATACAGAGTAAAGCTCCCTCTACACTGTCCACATCAAACACTCCCAGGACAGGTACAGAATGGGGTTAGATACAGAGTCAAGCTCCCTCTACACTGTCCCCATCAAACACTCCCAGGACAGGTACAGCACGGGGTTAGATACAGAGTAAAGATCCCTCTACACTGTCCCCATCAAACACTCCCAGGACAGGTACAGCATAGGGTTAGATACAGAGTAAATCTCCCACTACACTATCCCCCATCAAACACTCCCAGGCCAGGTACGGCACGGGCTTAGATACAGAGTAAAGCTCCCTCTACACTGTCCCCATCAAACACTCCCAGGACAGGTACAGCATAGGGTTAGATACAGAGTAAATCTCCCTCTACACTATCCCCCATCAAACACTCCCAGGCCAGGTACGGCACGGGCTTAGATACAGAGTAAAGCTCCCTCTACACTGTCCCCATCAAACACTCCCAGGACAGGTACAGCACGGGGTTAGATACAGAGTAAAGCTCCCTCGACACTGTCCCCATCAAACACTCCCAGGACAGGTACAGCACGGGGTTAGATACAGAGTAAAGCTCCCTCTACACTGTCGCCATCAAACACTCCCAGGACAGGTACAGCACGGGGTAAGATACAGAGTAAAGCTCCCTCTCCACTGTCCCCATCAAACATCCCAGGACAGGTACAACACGGGGTTAGGTACAGAGTAAAGCTCCCTCGACACTGTCCCCATCAAACACTCCCAGGACTGGTACAGCACGGGGTTAGGTACGGAGTGAAGCTCCCTCTACACTGTCCCCATCAAACACTCCCAGGACAGGTACAGCACGGGGTTAGATACAGAGTAAAGCTGCCTCTACCCTGCCCTATCAAACACTCCCAGGACAGGTACAGCATGGTGTTAGATACAGAGTAAAACTCTCTCTGCAGTGTCCCCAACAAACACTCCCAGGACAGGTACAGCACGGGATTAGATACAGAGTAAAGCTCCCTCTACACTGTCCCCATCAAACACTCCCAGGACAGGTACAGCACGGGGTTAGATACAGAGTAAAGCTCCCTCTACACTGTCCCCATCAAACACTCCCAGGACAGGTACAGCACGGGGTTAGATACAGAGTAAAGCTCCCTCTACACTGTCTCCATCAAACATCCCAGGACAGGTACAGCACGGGGTAAGATACAGAGTAAAGCTCCCTCTCCACTGTCCCCATCAAACATCCCAGGACAGGTACAGCACGGTGTTAGATACAGAGTAAAGCTCCCTCGACACTGTCCCCATCAAACACTCCCAGGACTGGTACAGCACGGGGTTAGGTACGGAGTGAAGCTCCCTCTACACTGTCCCCATCAAACACTCCCAGGACAGGTACAGCACGGGGTTAGATACAGAGTAAAGCTGCCTCTACCCTGCCCTATCAAACACTCCCAGGACAGGTACAGCATGGTGTTAGATACAGAGTAAAACTCTCTCTGCAGTGTCCCCAACAAACACTCCCAGGACAGGTACAGCACGGGAATAGATACAGAGTAAAGCTCCCTCTACACTGTCCCCATCAAACACTCCCAGGACAGGTACAGCACGGGGTTAGATACAGAGTAAAGCTCCCTCTACACTGTCCCCATCAAACACTCCCAGGACAGGTACAGCACGGGGTTAGATACAGAGTAAAGCTCCCTCTACACTGTCTCCATCAAACATCCCAGGACAGGTACAGCACGGGGTTAGATACTGAGTAAAGCTCCGTCTACACTGTCCCCATCAAACAATCCCAGGACAGGTACAGCACGGGGTTAGATACAGAGTAAAGCTCCCTCTAGACTGTCCTCATCAAACACTCCCAGGACAGGTACAGCACCGGGTTAAATACAGAGTAAAGCTCCCTCGACACGGTCCCCATCAAACACTCCCAGGACAGGTACAGCACGGGGGTTAGATACAGAGTAAAGCTCCCTCGACACTGTCCCCATCAAACACTCCCAGGACAGGTACTGCACGGGGTTAGATACAGAGTAAAGCTCCCTCTACACTGTCCCCATCAAACACTCCCAGGACAGGTGCAGCATGGGGTTAGATACAGAGTAAAGTACCCTCTACACCGTCCCCATCAAACACTCCCAGGACAGGTACAGCACGGGGTTAGATACAGAGTAAAGCTACCTCTCCACTGTCCCCATCAAACACTCCCAGGACAGGTACAGCATGGTGTTAGATACAGAGTAAAACTCTCTCTACAGTGTCCCCAACAAACACTCCCAGGACAGGTACAGCACGGGGTTAGATACAGAGTAAAGCTCCCTCTACACTGTCCCCATTAAACACTCCCAGGACAGGTACAGCACGGGGTTAGGTACGGAGTAAAGCTCCCTCTACACTGTCCCCATCAAACATCCCAGGACAGGTACAGCATGGGGTTAGATACAGAGTAAAGCTCCCTCGACACTGTCCCCATCAAACACTCCCAGGACAGGTACAGCACGGGGTTCGTTACAGAGTAAAGCTCCCTCGACACTGTCCCCATCAAACACTCCCAGGACAGGTACAGCACGGGGTTAGATACGGAGTAAAGCTCCCTCTACACTGTCCCCATCAAACACTCCCAGGACAGGTACAGCACGGGGTTAGACACTGAGTAAAGCTCCCTCTACACTGTCTCCATCAAACACTCCCAGGACAGGTACAGCACGGGGTTAGATACAGAGTAAAGCTCCCTCTACACTGTCCCCATCAAACACTCCCAGCACAGGTACAGCACGGGGTTAGATACAGAGTAAAGCTCCCTCTACACTGTCCCCATCAAACACTCCCAGGACAGGTACAGCAAGGGGTTAGACACTGAGTAAAGCTCCCTCTACACTGTCTCCATCAAACACTCCCAGGACAGGTACAGCACGGGGTTAGATACAGAGTAAAGCTCCCTCTACACTGTCCCCATCAAACACTCCCAGGACATGTACAGCACCGGGTTAAATGCAGAGTAAAGCTCCCTCGACACGGTCCCCATCAAACATTCCCAGGACAGGTACTGCACGGGGTTAGATACAGAGTAAAGTACCCTCTACACCATCCCCATCAAACACTCCCAGGACAGGTACAGCACGGGGTTAGATACAGAGTAAAGCTCCCTCTACACTGTCCCCATCAAACACTCCCAGGACAGGTGCAGCATGGGGTTAGATACAGAGTAAAGTACCCTCTACACCATCCCCAACAAACACTCCCAGGACAGGTACAGCACGGGGTTAGATACAGAGTAAAGCTCCCTCGACACTGTCCCCATCAAACACTCCCAGGACAGGTACAGCACGGGGGTTAGATACAGAGTAAAGCTCCCTCTACACTGTCGCCATCAAACACTCCCAGGACAGGTACAGCACGGGGTAAGATACAGAGTAAAGCTCCCTCTCCACTGTCCCCATCAAACATCCCAGGACAGGTACAACACGGGGTTAGGTACAGAGTAAAGCTCCCTCTAGACTGTCCTCATCAAACACTCCCAGGACAGGTACAGCACGGGGTTAGATGCAGAGTAAAGCTCCCTCGACACTGTCCCCATCAAACACTCCCAGGACAGGTACAGCACGGGGTTAGATACTGAGTAAAGCTCCCTCGACACTGTCCCCATCAACCACTCCCAGGACTGGTACAGCACGGGGTTAGGTACGGAGTAAAGCTCCCTCTACACTGTCCCCATCAAACACTCCCAGGACAGGTACAGCACGGGGTTAGATACAGAGTAAAGCTGCCTCTACCCTGCCCTATCAAACACTCCCAGGACAGGTACAGCATGGTGTTAGATACAGAGTAAAACTCTCTCTACACTGTCCCCATCAAACACTCCCAGGACAGGTACAGCACGGGGTTAGATACAGAGTAAAGCTCCCTCTACACTGTCCCCATCAAACACTCCCAGGACAGGTACAGCACGCGGTTTGATACAGAGTAAAGCTCTCTCTACACAGTACCCATCAAACACTCCCAGGACAGGTACAGCATGGGGTTAGATACAGAGTAAAGCTCCCTCGACACTGTCCCCATCAAACACTCCCAGGACAGGTACAGCACGGGGTTAGATACAGAGGAAAGCTCCTTCTACACTATCCCCATCAAACACTCCCAGGACAAGTACAGCACGGGGTTCGATACAGAGTAAAGCTCCCTCGACACTGTCCCCATCAAACACTCCCAGGACAGGTACAGCACGGGGTTAGGTACGGAGTAAAGCTCCCTCTACACTGTCCCCATCAAACACTCCCAGGACAGGTACAGCAAAGGGTTGGATACAGAGTAAAGCTCCCTCTACACCGTCCCCATCAAACACTCCCAGGACAGGTACAGCACGGGGTTAGATACAGAGTAAAGCTCCCTCTACACTGTCCCCATCAAACACTCCCAGGACAGGTACAGCACGAGGTTAGATACAGAGTAAAGCTCCCTCTACACTGTCCCCATCAAACACTCCCAGGACAGGTACAGCACGGGGTTAGATACAGAGTAAAGCTCCCTCTACACAGTCCCCATCAAACACTCCCAGGACAGGGACAGCACGGGGTTAGATACAGAGTTAAGCTCCCTCTACACTGTCCCCATCAAACATCCCAGGACAGGTACAGCACGGGGTTAGATACACAGTAAATCTCCCTCTACACTGTCCCCATCAAACACTCCCAGGACAGGTACAGCACGGGGTTAGATACAGAGTAAAGCTCCCTCTACACTGTCCCCATCAAACACTCCCAGGACAGGTACAGCACGGGGTTAGATACAGAGTAAAGCTCCCTCTACACTCTCCCCATCAAACACTCCCAGGACAGGTACAGCAAAGGGTTGGATACAGAGTAAAGCTCCCTCTACACCGTCCCCATCAAACACTCCCAGGACAGGTACAGCATGGGGTTAGATACACAGTAAAGCTACCTCTACACTGCCCCCATCAAACATCCCAGGACAGGTACAGCACGGTGTTAGATACAGAGGAAAGCTCCTTCTACACTATCCCCATCAAACACTCCCAGGACAGGTACAGCACGGGGTTCGATACAGAGTAAAGCTCCCTCGACACTGTCCCCATCAAACACTCCCAGGACAGGTACAGCACGGGGTTAGGTACGGAGTAAAGCTCCCTCTACACTGTTCCCATCAAACACTCCCAGGACAGGTACAGCAAAGGGTTGGATACAGAGTAAAGCTCCCTCTACACTGTCCCCATCAAACACTCCCAGGACAGGTACAGCACGGGGTTAGATACTGAGTAAAACTCCCTCGACACGGTCCCCATCAAACATTCCCAGGACAGGTACAGCACGGGGGTTAGATACAGAGTAAAGCTCCCTCTACACTGTCCCCATCAAACACTCCCAGGACAGGTACTGCACGCGGTTAGATACAGAGTAAAGCTCCCTCTACACTGTCCCCATCAAACACTCCCAGGACAGGTGCAGCATAGGGTTAGATACAGATAAAGTACCCTCTACACTGTCTCCATCAAACACTCCCAGGAAAGGTACAGCTCGGGGTTAGATACAGAGTAAAGCTCCCTCTACACTGTCCACATCAAACACTCCCAGGACAGGTACAGAATGGGGTTAGATACAGAGTCAAGCTCCCTCTACACTGTCCCCATCAAACACTCCCAGGACAGGTACAGCACGTGGTTAGATACAGAGTAAATCTCCCTCTACTCTATCCCCCATCAAACACTCCCAGGCCAGGTACGGCACGGGGTTAGATACAGAGTAAAGCTCCCTCTACACTGTCCCCATCAAACACTCCCAGGAAAGGTACAGCACGGGATTAGATACAGAGTAAAGCTCCCTCTACACTGTCCCCATCAAACACTCCCAGGACAGGTACAGCACGGGGTGAGATACAGAGTAAAGCTCCCTCTACACTGTCCCCATCAAACACTCCCAGAGCAGGTACAGCATGGGGTTAGATACAGAGTAAAGCTCCCTCTACACTGTCGCCATCAAACACTCCCAGGACAGGTACAGCACGGGGTAAGATACAGAGTAAAGGTCCCTCTCCACTGTCCCCATCAAACATCCCAGGACAGGTACAACACGGGGTTAGGTACAGAGTAAAGCTCCCTCGACACTGTCCCCATCAAACACTCCCAGGACAGGTACAGCACGGGGTTAGATACAGAGTAAAGCTCCCTCGACACTGTCCCCATCAAACACTCCCAGGACTGGTACAGCACGGGGTTAGATACAGAGTAAAGCTGCCTCTACCCTGCCCTATCAAACACTCCCAGGACAGGTACAGCACGCGTTTAGATACAGAGTAAAGCTCTCTCTACACCGTCCCCATCAAACACTCCCAGGACAGGTACAGCACGTGGTTAGATACAGAGTAAAGCTCCCTCTACGCTGTCCCCATCAAACATCCCAGGACAGGTACAGCACGGGGTTAGATACAGAGTAAAGCTCCTTCGACACTATCCCCATCAAACACTCCCAGGACAGGTACAGCACGGGGTTCGATACAGAGTAAAGCTCCCTCGACACTGTCCCCATCAAACACTCCCAGGACAGGTACAGCACGGGGTTAGGTACGGAGTAAAGCTCCCTCTACACTGTCCCCATCAAACACTCCCAGGACAGGTACAGCAAAGGGTTGGATACAGAGTAAAGCTCCCTCTACACCGTCCCCATCAAACACTCCCAGGACAGGTACAGCACGTGGGTTAGATACAGAGTAAAACTCACTCTACACTGTCCCCATCAAACACTCCCAGGACAGGTACTGCACGGGGTTAGATACAGAGTAAAGCTCCCTCTACACTGTCCCCACCAAACACTCCCAGGACAGGTGCAGCATGGGGTTAGATACAGAGTAAAGCTCCCTCTACACTGTCTACATCAAACACTCCCAGGACAGGTACAGCACAGGGTTAGATACAGAGTAAAGCTCCCTCTACACTGTCCCCATCAAACACTCCCAGGACAGGTACTGCACGGGGTTAGATACAGAGTAAAGCTCCCTCTACACTGTCCCCATCAAACACTCCCAGGGCAGATACAGCATGGGGTTAGATACAGAGTAAAGCTCCCTCTACACCGTCCCCATCAAACACTCCCAGGACAGGTGCAGCATGGGGTTAGATACAGAGTAAAGTACCCTCTACACCGTCCCCATCAAACACTCCCAGGACAGGTACAGCACAGGGTTAGCTGCAGATTAAAGCTCCGTCTTCACTGTCCCCATCAAACACTCCCAGGACAGGTACAGCATGAGGTTAGATACTGAGTAAAGCTCCCTCGACACTGTCCCCATCAAACACTCCCAGGACAGGTACAGCACGGGGTTAGGTACGGAGTAAAGCTCCCTCTACACTGTCCCCATCAAACATCCCAGGACAGGTACAACACGGGGTTAGATACAGAGTAAAGCTCCCTCTACACTGTCCCCATCAAACACTCCCAGGACAGGTACAGCACCGGATTAGATACAGAGTAAAGCTCCCTCTACACTGTCCCCATCAAACACTCCCAGGACAGGTAGAGCACGGGGGTTAGATACAGAGTAAAGCTCCCTCTACACTGTCCCCATCAAACATCCCAGGACAGGTACAGCACGGGGTTAGATACTGAGTAAAACTCCCTCGACACGGTCCCCATCAAACATTCCCAGGACAGGTACAGCACGGGGGTTAGATACAGAGTAAAGCTCCCTCTACACTGTCCCCATCAAACACTCCCAGGACAGGTGCAGCATCGGGTTAGATACAGAGTCAAGCTCCCTCTACATTGTCCCCATCAAACACTCCCAGGACAGGTACAGCACGTGGTTAGATACAGAGTAAATCTCCCTCTACACTATCCCCCATCAAACACTCCCAGGCCAGGTACGGCACGGGCTTAGATACAGAGTAAAGCTCCCTCTACACTGTCCCCATCAAACACTCCTAGGACAGGTACAGCACGGGATTAGATACAGAGTAAAGCTCCCTCTACACTGTCCCCATCAAACACTCCCAGGACAGGTACAGCACGGGGTGAGATACAGAGTAAAGCTCCCTCTACACTTTATCCATCAAACACTCCCAGGACAGGTGCAGCACGGGTTTAGATACAGAGTAAAGCTCCCTCTACACTGTCCCCATCAAACACTCCCAGGGCAGGTACAGCATGGGGTTAGATACAGAGTAAAGCTCCCTCTACACTGTCGCCATCAAACACTCCCAGGACAGGTAATGCACGGTGTAAGATACAGAGTAAAGCTCCCTCTCCACTGCCCCCATCAAACATCCCAGGACAGGTACAACACGGGGTTAGGTACAGAGTAAAGCTCCCTCGACACTGTCCCCATCAAACACTCCCAGGACAGGTACAGCACGGGGTTAGATACAGAGTAAAGCTCCCTCGACACTGTCCCCATCAAACACTCCCAGGACTGGTACAGCACGGGGTTAGGTACAGAGTAAAGCTCCCACTACACTGTCCCCATCAAACACTCCCAAGACAGGTACAGCATGGTGTTAGATACAGAGTAAAGCTCCCTCTACACTGTCCCCATCAAACACTCCCAGGACAGGTACAGCATGGTGTTAGATACAGAGTAAAGCTCCCTCTACACTGTCCCCATCAAACGCTCCCAGGACAGGTACAGCACGCGGTTTGATACAGAGTAAAGCTCTCTCTACACCGTCCCCATCAAACACTCCCAGGACAGGTACAGCACGTGGTTAGATACAGAGTAAATCTCCCTCTACACTGTCCCCATCAAACATCCCAGGACAGGTACAGCACGGGGTTAGATACAGAGTAAAGCTCCCTCGACACTGTCCCCATCAAACACTCCCAGGACAGGTACAGCACGGGGTTAGATACAGAGGAAAGCTCCTTCTACACTATCCCCATCAAACACTCCCAGGACAGGTACAGCACGGGGTTCGATACAGAGTAAAGCTCCCTCGACACTGTCCCCATCAAACACTCCCAGGACAGGTACAGCACGGGGTTAGGTACGGAGTAAACCTCCCTCTACACTGTCCCCATCAAACACTCCCAGGACAGGTACAGCAAAGGGTTGGATACAGAGTAAAGCTCCCTCTACACCGTCCCCATCAAACACTCCCAGGACAGGTACAGCATGGGGTTAGATACGGAGTAAAGCTCCCTCTAAACTGTCCCCATCAAACAATCCCAGGACAGGTACAGCACGGGGTTAGATAGAGAGTAAAGCTCCCTCTACACTGTCCTCATCAAACACTCCCAGGACAGGTGCAGCACCGGGTTAAAAGCAGAGTAAAGCTCCCTCTACACTGTCCCCATCAAACACTCCCAGGATAGGTACAGCACAGGGTTAGATACAGCGTAAAGCTCCCTCTACACTGTCCCCATCAAACACTCCCAGGGCAGTTACAGCACGGGGTTAGATACAGAGTAAAGCTCCGTCCACACTGTCCCCATCAAACACTCCCAGGACAGGTACAGCACGGGGTTAGATACAGAGTAAATCTCCCTCTACACTGTCCCCATCAAACACTCCCAGGACAGGTAGAGCACGGGGTTAGATACAGAGTTAATCTCCCTCTACACTGTCCCCATCAAACACTCCCAGGACACGTACAGCACGGGGTTAGATACAGAGTAAAGCTCCCTCTACACCGTCCCCATCAAACACTCCCAGGACAGGTACAGCACGGGGTTAGATACAGAGTTAATCTCCCTCTACACTGTCCCCATCAAACACTCCCAGGACAGGAACAGCACGGGATTAGGTACAGAGTAAAGCTCCATCTACACTGTCCCCATCAAACACTCCCAGGACAGGTACAGCACGGGGTTAGATACTGAGTAAAGCTCCATCTACACTGTCCCCATTAAACACTCCCAGGACAGGTACAGCACGGGGTTAGATACTGAGTAAAGCTCCCTCTACACTGTCCCCATCAAACACTCCCAGGACAGGTACAGCACGGGGTTCGATATAGAGTAAAGCTCCCTCTACACGGTCCCCATCAAACACTCCCAGGACAGGTACAGCACAGGGTTAGATACAGAGTAAAGCTCCCTCTACACTGTCCCCATCAAACACTCGCAGGACAGGTACAGCAAAGGGTTGGATACAGAGTAAAGCTCCCTCTACACCGTCCCCACCAAACACTCCCAGGACAGGTACAGCATGGGGTTAGATACAGAGTAAAGCTCCCTCTACACTGTCCTCATCAAACACTCCCAGGACAGGTACAGCACGAGGTTAGATACAGAGTAAATCTCGCTCTACACTGTCCTCATCAAGCACTCCCAGGACAGGTGCAGCATGGGGTTAGATACAGAGTAAATCTCCCTCTACACTATCCCCCATCAAACACTCCCAGGGCAGATACAGCACGGGGTTAGATACAGAGTAAAGCTCCCTCTACACTGTCCCCATCAAACACTCCCAGGACAGGTACAGGACGGGGTTAGATACAGAGTAAAGCTCCCTCTGCACTGTCCCCATCAAACACTCCCAGGACAGGTACAGCATAGGGTTAGATACAGAGTAAATCTCCCTCTACACTATCCCCCATCAAACACTCCCAGGGCAGATACAGCACGGGGCTAGATACAGAGTAAAGCTCCCTCTACACTGTCCCCATCAAACAATCCCAGGACAGGTACAGCACGGGGTTAGATACAGAGTAAAGCTCCCTCTACACTGTCCCCATCAAACACTCCCAGGACAGGTACAGCTCGGGGTTAGATACAGAGTAAAACTCTCTCTACACTGTCCCCATCAAACACTCCCAAGACAGGTACAGCACGGGGTTAGATACAGAGTGAAGCTCCCTCTACACTGTCACCATCAAACACTCCCAGGACAGGTACTGCACGGGGTTAGATACAGAGTAAAGCTCCCTCTACACTGTCCCCATCAAACACTCCCAGGGCAGATACAGCATGGGGTTAGATACAGAGTAAAGCTCCCTCTACACCGTCCCCATCAAACACTCCCAGGACAGGTACAGCACGGGGTTAGATACAGAGTAAAGCTCCCTCAACACTGTCCCCATCAAACACTCCCAGGACAGGTGCAGCATGGGGTTAGATACAGAGTAAAGTACCCTCTACACCGTCCCCATCAAACACTCCCAGGACAGGTACAGCACAGGGTTAGCTGCAGATTAAAGCTCCGTCTTCACTGTCCCCATCAAACACTCCCAGGACAGGTACAGCATGAGGTTAGATACTGAGTAAAGCTCCCTCGACACTGTCCCCATCAAACACTCCCAGGACAGGTACAGCACGGGGTTAGGTACGGAGTAAAGCTCCCTCTACACTGTCCCCATCAAACATCCCAGGACAGGTACAACACGGGGTTAGATACAGAGTAAAGCTCCCTCTACACTGTCCCCATCAAACACTCCCAGGACAGGTACAGCACGGGATTAGATACAGAGTAAAGCTCCCTCTACACTGTCCCCATCAAACACTCCCAGGACAGGTAGAGCACGGGGGTTAGATACAGAGTAAAGCTCCCTCTACACTGTCCCCATCAAACATCCCAGGACAGGTACAGCACGGGGTTAGATACTGAGTAAAACTCCCTCGACACTGTCCCCATCAAACATCCCTGGACAGGTACAGCACGGGGTTAGATACAGAGTAAAGCTCCCTCTACACTGTCCCCATCAATCACTCCCAGGACAGGTACTGCACGGGGTTAGATACAGAGTAAAGCTCCCTCTACACTGTCCCCATCAAACATTCCCAGGACAGGTACAGCACGGGGGTTAGATACAGAGTAAAGCTCCCTCTACACTGTCCCCATCAAACACTCCCAGGACAGGTACTGCACGGGGTTAGATACAGAGTAAAGCTCCCTCTACACTGTCCCCATCAAACACTCACAGGACAGGTACTGCACAGGGTTAGATACAGAGTAAAGCTCCCTCTACACTGTCCCCATCAAACACTCCCAGGACAGGTGCAGCATCGGGTTAGATACAGAGTCAAGCTCCCTCTACATTGTCCCCATCAAACACTCCCAGGACAGGTACAGCACGTGGTTAGATACAGAGTAAATCTCCCTCTACACTATCCCCCATCAAACACTCCCAGGCCAGGTACGGCACGGGCTTAGATACAGAGTAAAGCTCCCTCTACACTGTCCCCATCAAACACTCCTAGGACAGGTACAGCACGGGATTAGATACAGAGTAAAGCTCCCTCTACACTGTCCCCATCAAACACTCCCAGGACAGGTACAACACGGGGTGAGATACAGAGTAAAGCTCCCTCTACACTTTATCCATCAAACACTCCCAGGACAGGTGCAGCACGGGTTTAGATACAGAGTAAAGCTCCCTCTACACTGTCCCCATCAAACACTCCCAGGGCAGGTACAGCATGGGGTTAGATACAGAGTAAAGCTCCCTCTACACTGTCGCCATCAAACACTCCCAGGAGAGGTAATGCACGGTGTAAGATACAGAGTAAAGCTCCCTCTCCACTGCCCCCATCAAACATCCCAGGACAGGTACAACACGGGGTTAGGTACAGAGTAAAGCTCCCTCGACACTGTCCCCATCAAACACTCCCAGGACAGGTACAGCACGGGGTTAGATACAGAGTAAAGCTCCCTCGACACTGTCCCCATCAAACACTCCCAGGACTGGTACAGCACGGGGTTAGGTACAGAGTAAAGCTCCCACTACACTGTCCCCATCAAACACTCCCAGGACAGGTACAGCATGGTGTTAGATACAGAGTAAAGCTCCCTCTACACTGTCCCCATCAAACACTCCCAGGACAGGTACAGCATGGTGTTAGATACAGAGTAAAGCTCCCTCTACACTGTCCCCATCAAACACTCCCAGGACAGGTACAGCACGCGGTTTGATACAGAGTAAAGCTCTCTCTACACCGTCCCCATCAAACACTCCCAGGACAGGTACAGCACGTGGTTAGATACAGAGTAAAGCTCCCTCTACACTGTCCCCATCAAACATCCCAGGACAGGTACAGCACGGGGTTAGATACAGAGTAAAGCTCCCTTGACACTGTCCCCATCAAACACTCCCAGGACAGGTACAGCACGGGGTTAGATACAGAGGAAAGCTCCTTCTACACTATCCCCATCAAACACTCCCAGGACAGGTACAGCACGGGGTTCGATACAGAGTAAAGCGCCCTCGACACTGTCCCCATCAAACACTCGCAGGACAGGTACAGCACGGGGTTAGGTACGGAGTAAACCTCCCTCTACACTGTCCCCATCAAACACTCCCAGGACAGGTACATAAAAGGGTTGGATACAGAGTAAAGCTCCCTCTACACCGTCCCCATCAAACACTCCCAGGACAGGTACAGCATGGGGTTAGATACAGAGTAAAGCTCCCTCTAAACTGTCCCCATCAAACACTCCCAGGACAGGTACAGCACGGGGTTAGATACAGAGTAAAGCTCCCTCTACACTGTCCCCATCAAACACTCCCAGGGCAGATACAGCACGGGGTTAGATACAGAGTAAAGCTCCCTCTAGACTGTCCTCATCAAACACTCCCAGGACAGGTACAGCACGGGGTTAGATACAGAGTAAAGCTCCCTCGACACGGTCCCCATCAAACACTCCCAGGACAGGTACAGCACGGGGGTTAGATACAGAGTAAAACACCCTCTACACTGTCCCCATCAAACACTCCCAGGACAGGTACTGCACGGGGTTAGATACAGAGTAAAGCTCCCTCTTCACTGTCCCCATCAAACACTCCCAGGACAGGTACAGCACGGGGTTAGGTACGGAGTAAAGCTCACTCTACACTGTCCCCATCAAACACTCCCAGGATAGGTACAGCACAGGGTTAGATACAGCGTAAAGCTCCCTCTACACTGTCCCCATCAAACACTCCCAGGACAGGTACAGCACGGGGTTAGATACAGAGTAAATCTCCCTCTACACTGTCCCCATCAAACACTCCCAGGACAGGTAGAGCACGGGGTTAGATACAGAGTTAATCTCCCTCTACACTGTCCCCATCAAACACTCCCAGGACACGTACAGCAAAGGGTTGAATACAGAGTAAAGCTCCCTCTACACCGTCCCCATCAAACACTCCCAGGACAGGTACAGCATGGGGTTAGATACAGAGTAAAGCTCCATCTACACTGTCCCCATCAAACACTCCCAGGACAGGTACAGCACGGGGTTAGATATTGAGTAAAGCTCCCTCTACACTGTCCCCATCAAACACTCCCAGGACAGGTACAGCACCGGGTTAGATCCAGAGTAAAGCTCCCTCGACACGGTCCCCATCAAACACTCCCAGGACAGGTACAGCACAGGGTTAGATACAGAGTAAAGCTCCCTCTACACTGTCCCCATCAAACACTCGCAGGACAGGTACAGCAAAGGGTTGGATACAGAGTAAAGCTCCCTCTACACCGTCCCCACCAAACACTCCCAGGACAGGTACAGCATGGGGTTAGATACAGAGTAAAGCTCCCTCTACACTGTCCTCATCAAACACTCCCAGGACAGGTACAGCACGGGGGTTAGATACAGAGTAAAGCTCCCTCTACACTGTCCCCATCAAACACTCGCAGGACAGGTACTGCACTGCGTTAGATACAGAGTAAAGCTCCCTCTACACTGTCCCCATCAAACACTCCCAGGACAGGTGCAGCATGGGGTTAGATACAGAGTAAATCTCCCTCTACACTATCCCCCATCAAACACTCCCAGGGCAGATACAGCACGGGGTTAGATACAGAGTAAAGCTCCCTCTACACTGTCCCCATCAAACACTCCCAGGACAGGTACAGGACGGGGTTAGATACAGAGTAAAGCTCCCTCTGCACTGTCCCCATCAAACACTCCCAGGACAGGTACAGCATATGGTTAGATACAGAGTAAATCTCCCTCTACACTATCCCCCATCAAACACTCCCAGGGCAGATACAGCACGGGGCTAGATACAGAGTAAAGCTCCCTCTACACTGTCCCCATCAAACAATCCCAGGACAGGTACAGCACGGGGTTAGATACAGAGTAAAGCTCCCTCTACACTGTCCCCATCAAACACTCCCAGGACAGGTACAGCTCGGGGTTAGATACAGAGTAAAACTCTCTCTACACTGTCCCCATCAAACACTCCCAAGACAGGTACAGCACGGGGTTAGATACAGAGTGAAGCTCCCTCTACACTGTCCCCATCAACCACTCCCAGGACATGTACAGCACGGGGTTTGATACAGAGTAAAGCTCCCTCTATACTGTCCCCATCAAACACTCCCAGGACAGGTACAGCACGGGGTTAGATACGGAGTAAAGCTCGCTCTACACTGTCCCCATCAAACACTCCCAGGACAGGTACAGCACAGGGTTAGATACAGAGTAAAGCTCCCTCTACACTATCCCCATCAAACACTCCCAGGACAGGTACAGCACAGGGTTAGATACAGAGTAAAGCTCCCTCTAGACTGTCTCCATCAAACACTCCCAGGACAGAAACAGCACGGGGTTCGATGCAGAGTAAGCTCCATCTACACTGTCCCCATCAAACACTCCCAGGACAGGTACAGCACGGGGTTAGATACAGAGTAAAGCTCCCTCTACACTGTCCCCATCAAACACTCCCAGGACTGGTACAGGATGGGGGTAGATACAGAGTAAAGCTCCCTCTACACTGTCCCCATCAAACACTCCCAGGACAGGTACAGCACGGGGTAAAAAAAAAATTAAACTCCCTCTACACTGTCCCCATCAAACACCCCCAGGACAGGTACAGCACGGGGTTAGATACAGAGTAAAGCTCCCTCTACACTGTCCCCATCAAACACTCCCAGGTCAGGTACAGCACGGGGTTAGATGCTGACTAAAGCTCCCTCTTCACTGTCCCCATCAAACACTCCCAGGACAGGTACAGCACGGGGTTAGATACAGAGTAAAGCTCCCTCTACACTGTCCCCATCAAACACTCCCAGGACTGGTCCAGCATTGGGTTAGATACAGAGTAAATCTCCCTCTACACTATCCCCATCAAACACTCCCAGGACAGGTACAGCACGGGGTTCGATACAGAGTAAAGCTCCCTCGACACTGTCCCCATCAAACACTCCCAGGACAGGTACAGCACGGGGTTAGGTACGGAGTAAAGCTCCCTCTACACTGTCTCCATCAAACACTCCCAGGACAGGTACAGCACGGTGTTAGATACAGAGTAAAGCTCCCTCTACACTGTCCCCATCAAACACTCCCAGGACAGGTACAGAATGGGGTTAGATACAGAGTAAAGCTCCCTCTACACTGTCCCCATCAAACACTCCCAGGACAGGTACAGCACGGCGTTAGATACAGAGTAAAGCTCCCGCTACACAGTCCCCATCAAACACTCCCAGGACAGGTACAGCACGGGGTTAGATACAGAGTAAAGCTCCCTCTACACTGTCCCCATCAAATACTCCCAGGACAGGTACAGCACGGTGTTAGATACAGAGTAAAGCTTCCTCTACACTGTCCCCATCAAACACTCCCAGGACAGGTACAGCACAGGGTTAGATACAGAGTAAAGCTCACTCTACACTGTCCCCAGCAAACAGATCCAGGACAGGTACAGCACAGGGTTAGATACAGAGTAAAGCTCCCTCTACACTGTCCCCATCAAACACTTCCAGGACAGGTACAGCACAGGGTTAGATACAGAGTAAAGCTTCCTCTACACTGTCCCCATCAAACACTCCCAGGACAGGTACAGCACAGGGTTAGATACAGAGTAAAGCTCACTCTACACTGTCCCCAGCAAACAGTCCCAGGACAGGTACAGCACAGGGTTAGATACAGAGTAAAGCTCCCTCTACACTGTCCCCATCAAACTCTCCCAGGACAGGTACAGCACGGGGTTAGATACAGAGTAAAGCTCCCTCTACACTGTCCCCATCAAACACTCGCAGGACAGGTACAGCACGGGGTTAGACACAGAGTAAAGCTCCCTCTACACTGTCCCCATCAAACACTCCCAGGACAGGTACAGCACGGGGTTAGATACAGAGTAAAGCTCCCTCTACACTGTCCCCATCAAACACTCCCAGGACAGGTACAGCACGGGGTTAGATACAGAGTAAAGCTCCCTCTACACTGTCCCCATCAAACACTCCCAGGACAGGTACAGCACGGGGTTAGATACAGAGTAAAGCTCCCTCTACACTGTCCCCATCAAACACTCCCAGGACAGGTACAGCACGGTGTTAGATACAGAGTAAAGCTCCCTCTACACTGTCCCCATCAAACACCCCCAGGACAGGTACAGCACGGGGTTAGATACAGAGTAAAGCTCCCTCTACACTGTCCCCATCAAACACTCCCAGGACAGGTACAACACGGGGTTAGATACAGAGTAAAGCTCCCTCTACACTGTCCCCATCAAACACTCCCAGGACAGGTACAGCACGGCGTTAGATACAGAGTAAAGCTCCCGCTACACAGTCCCCATCAAACACTCCCAGGACAGGTACAGCACGGGGTTAGATACAGAGTAAAGCTCCCTCTACACTGTCCCCATCAAACACTCCCAGGACAGGTACAGCACGGTGTTAGATACAGAGTAAAGCTTCCTCTACACTGTCCCCATCAAACACATCCAGGACAGGTACAGCACAGGGTTAGATACAGAGTAAAGCTCACTCTACACTGTCCCCAGCAAACAGTCCCAGGACAGGTACAGCACAGGGTTAGATACAGAGTAAAGCTCCCTCTACACTGTCCCCATCAAACACTTCCAGGACAGGTACAGCACGGGGTAAGATACAGAACAAAGCTCCCTCTACACTCTCCCCATCAAACACTCCCAGGACAGTTACAGCACAGGGTTAGATACAGAGTAAAGCTCCCTCTACCCTGTCCCCATCAAACACTCCCAGGACTGGTACAGCACGGGGTTAGATACAGAGTAAAGCTCCCTCTACACTCTCCCCATCAAACACTCCCAGGACAGTTACAGCACAGGGTTAGATACAGAGTAATGCTCCCTCTACACTGTCCCCATCAAACACTCCCAGGACAGGTACAGCACGGGGTTAGATACAGAGTAAAGCTCCCTCTACAAACACTCCCAGGACAGGTCCCGCACCGGGTTAGATACAGAGTTAAGCTCTCACTGCACTGTCCTCATCAAACATCCCAGGACAGGTACAGCACGGGGTTAGATACACAGTAAAGCTCCCTCTACACTGTCCCCATCAAACACTCCCAGGACAGGTACATCATGGGGTTAGATACAGAGTAAAGCTCCCTCGACACTGTCCCCATCAAACACTCCCAGCACAGGTACAGCACGGGGCTAGATACAGAGTAAAGCTCCCTCTCCACTGTCCCCATCAAACACTCCCAGGACAGGTACAGCACGGGGCTAGATACAGAGTAAAGCTCCCTCTCCACTGTCCCCATCAAACACTCCCAGGACAGGTACAGCACGGGGTTAGATACAGAGTAAAGCTCGCTCTGCACTGTCCCCATCAAACACTCCCAGGACAGGTACAGCACGGGGTTAGATACAGAGTAAAGCTCCCTCTACACTGTCCCCATCAAACAATCCCAGGACAGGTACAGCACGGGGTTAGATACAGAGTAAAGCTCCCTCTACACTGTCCCCATCAAACACTCCCAGGACAGGCACAGCACAGGGTTAGATACAGAGTAAAGCTCCCTCGACACGGTCCCCATCAAACACTCCCAGGACAGATACACCACGGGATTAGATACTGAGTAAAGCTCGCTCTACACTGTCCCCATCAAACACTCCCAGGACAGGTACAGCACGGGGTTAGATACAGAGTAAAGCTCCCTCTACACTGTCCCCATCAAACAATCCCAGGACAGGTACAGCACGGGGTTAGATACAGAGTAAAGCTCTCTCTACACTGTCCCCATCAAACAATCCCAGGACAGGTACAGCACGGGGTTAGATACAGAGTAAAGCTCCTCTACACTGTCCCCATCACACACTCCCAGGACAGGTACAGCACGGGGTTAGATACAGAGTAAAGCTCCCTCTACACTGTCCCCATCAAACACTCCCAGGACAGGTACAGCACGCGGTTTGATACAGAGTAAAGCTCCCTCTACACTGTTCCCATCAAACGCTCCCAGGACAGGTACAGCACGGGGTTAGATACAGAGCTAATCTCCCTCTGCACTGTCCCCATCAAACATCCCAGGACAGGTACAGCACGGGGTTAGGTACACAGTAAAGCTCCCTCTACACTGTCCCCATCAAACATCCCAGGACAGGTACAGCACGGGGTTAGACACAGAGTAAAGCTCCCTCTACACTGTCCCCATCAAACACTCCCAGGACAGGTAGAGCATGGGGTTAGATACACAGTAAAGCTCCCTCTACACTGTCCCCATCAAACATCCCAGGACAGGTACAGCACGCTGTTAGATACAGAGTAAAGCTCTTTCTACACTATCCCCATCAAACACTCCCAGGACAGGTACAGCACGGGGTTAGATACAGAGTAAAGCTCTTTCTACACTATCCCCATCAAACACTCCCAGGACAGGTACAGCACGGGGTTAGATACAGAGTAAAGCTCCCTCTACACTGTCCCCAACAAACATTCCGAGGACAGGTACAGCACGGGGGTTAGATACAGAGTAAAGCTCCCTCTACACTGTCCCCAACAAACATTCCGAGGACAGGTACAGCACGGGGGTTAGATACAGAGTAAAGCTCCCTCTACACTGTCCCCAGCAAACAGTCCCAGGACAGGTACAGCACAGGGTTAGATACAGAGTAAAGCTCCCTCTACACTGTCCCCATCAAACTCTCCCAGGACAGGTACAGCACGGGGTTAGATACAGAGTAAAGCTCCCTCTACACTGTCCCCATCAAACTCTCCCAGGACAGGTACAGCACAGGGTTAGATACAGAGTAAAGCTCCCTCGACACGGTCCCCATCAAACACTCCCAGGACAGGTACAGCACGGGGTCAGATACAGAGTAAAGCTCCCTCTACACTGTCCCCAACAAACATTCCGAGGACAGGTACAGCACGGGGGTTAGATACAGAGTAAAGCTCCCTCTACACTGTCCCCAGCAAACAGTCCCAGGACAGGTACAGCACAGGGTTAGATACAGAGTAAAGCTCCCTCTACACTGTCCCCATCAAACTCTCCCAGGACAGGTACAGCACGGGGTTAGATACAGAGTAAAGCTCCCTCTACACTGTCCCCATCAAACACTCCCAGGACAGGTACAGCACGGGGTTAGACACAGAGTAAAGCTCCCTCTACACTGTCCCCATCAAACACTCCCAGGACAGGTACAGCACGGGGTTAGATACAGAGTAAAGCTCCCTCTACACTGTCCCCATCAAACACTCCCAGGACAGGTACAGCACGGGGTTAGATACAGAGTAAAGCTCCCTCTACACTGTCCCCATCAAACACTCCCAGGACAGGTACAGCACGGGGTTAGATACAGAGTAAAGCTCCCTCTACACTGTCCCCATCAAACACTCCCAGGACAGGTACAGCACGGTGTTAGATACAGAGTAAAGCTCCCTCTACACTGTCCCCACCAAACACCCCCAGGACAGGTACAGCACGGGGTTAGATACAGAGTAAAGCTCCCTCTACACTGTCCCCATCAAACACTCCCAGGACAGGTACAACACGGGGTTAGATACAGAGTAAAGCTCCCTCTACACTGTCCCCATCAAACACTCCCAGGACAGGTACAGCACGGTGTTAGATACAGAGTAAAGCTTCCTCTACACTGTCCCCATCAAACACATCCTGGACAGGTACAGCACAGGGTTAGATACAGAGTAAAGCTCACTCTACACTGTCCCCAGCAAACAGTCCCAGGACAGGTACAGCACAGGGTTAGATACAGAGTAAAGCTCCCTCTACACTGTCCCCATCAAACACTTCCAGGACAGGTACAGCACGGGGTAAGATACAGAACAAAGCTCCCTCTACACTCTCCCCATCAAACACTCCCAGGACAGTTACAGCACAGGGTTAGATACAGAGTAAAGCTCCCTCTACCCTGTCCCCATCAAACACTCCCAGGACTGGTACAGCACGGGGTTAGATACAGAGTAAAGCTCCCTCTACACTCTCCCCATCAAACACTCCCAGGACAGTTACAGCACAGGGTTAGATACAGAGTAAAGCTCCCTCTACACTGTCCCCATCAAACACTCCCAGGACAGGTACAGCACGGGGTTAGATACAGAGTAAAGCTCCCTCTACAAACACTCCCAGGACAGGTCCCGCACCGGGTTAGATACAGAGTTAAGCTCTCACTGCACTGTCCCCATCAAACATCCCAGGACAGGTACAGCACGGGGTTAGATACACAGTAAAGCTCCCTCTACACTGTCCCCATCAAACACTCCCAGGACAGGTACATCATGGGGTTAGATACAGAGTAAAGCTCCCTCGACACTGTCCCCATCAAACACTCCCAGCACAGGTACAGCACGGGGCTAGATACAGAGTAAAGCTCCCTCTCCACTGTCCCCATCAAACACTCCCAGGACAGGTACAGCACGGGGTTAGATACAGAGTAAAGCTCGCTCTACACTGTCCCCATCAAACACTCCCAGGACAGGTACAGCACGGGGTTAGATACAGAGTAAAGCTCCCTCTACACTGTCCCCATCAAACAATCCCAGGACAGGTACAGCACGGGGTTAGATACAGAGTAAAGCTCCCTCTACACTGTCCCCATCAAACACTCCCAGGACAGGCACAGCACAGGGTTAGATACAGAGTAAAGCTCCCTCGACACGGTCCCCATCAAACACTCCCAGGACAGATACACCACGGGATTAGATACTGAGTAAAGCTCGCTCTACACTGTCCCCATCAAACACTCCCAGGACAGGTACAGCACGGGGTTAGATACAGAGTAAAGCTCCCTCTACACTGTCCCCATCAAACAATCCCAGGACAGGTACAGCACGGGGTTAGATACAGAGTAAAGCTCTCTCTACACTGTCCCCATCAAACAATCCCAGGACAGGTACAGCACGGGGTTAGATACAGAGTAAAGCTCCTCTACACTGTCCCCATCACACACTCCCAGGACAGGTACAGCACGGGGTTAGATACAGAGTAAAGCTCCCTCTACACTGTCCCCATCAAACACTCCCAGGACAGGTACAGCATGGGGTTAGATACAGAGTAAAGCTCCCTCTACACTGTCCCCATCAAACACTCCCAGGACAGGTACAGCACGGGGTTAGATACAGAGCTAATCTCCCTCTGCACTGTCCCCATCAAACATCCCAGGACAGGTACAGCACGGGGTTAGGTACACAGTAAAGCTCCCTCTACACTGTCCCCATCAAACATCCCAGGACAGGTACAGCACGGGGTTAGACACAGAGTAAAGCTCCCTCTACACTGTCCCCATCAAACACTCCCAGGACAGGTAGAGCATGGGGTTAGATACACAGTAAAGCTCCCTCTACACTGTCCCCATCAAACATCCCAGGACAGGTACAGCACGCTGTTAGATACAGAGTAAAGCTCTTTCTACACTATCCCCATCAAACACTCCCAGGACAGGTACAGCACGGGGTTAGATGCAGATTAAAGCACCCTCGACACGGTCCCCATCAAACACTCCCAGGACAGGTACAGCACGGGGTCAGATACAGAGTAAAGCTCCCTCTACACTGTCCCCAACAAACATTCCGAGGACAGGTACAGCACGGGGGTTAGATACAGAGTAAAGCTCCCTCTACACTGTCCCCATCAAACACTCCCAGGACAGGTACTGCACGGGGTTAGATACAGAGTAAAGCTCCCTCTACACTGTCCCCATCAAACACTCCCAGGACAGGTACAGCACAGGGTTAGATACAGAGTAAAGCTCCCTCTACACCGTCCCCATCAAACACTCCCAGGACAGGTACAGCTCGGGGTTAGATACAGAGTAAAGCTCCCTCTACACTGTCCACATCAAACACTCCCAGGACAGGTACAGAATGGGGTTAGATACAGAGTCAAGCTCCCTCTACACTGTCCCCATCAAACACTCCCAGGACAGGTACAGCACGGGGTTAGATACAGAGTAAAGCTCCCTCTACACTGTCCCCATCAAACACTCCCAGGACAGGTACAGCATAGGGTTAGATACAGAGTAAATCTCCCTCTACACTATCCCCCATCAAACACTCCCAGGCCAGGTACGGCACAGGCTTAGATACAGAGTAAAGCTCCCTCTACACTGTCCCCATCAAACACTCCCAGGACAGGTACAGCATAGGGTTAGATACAGAGTAAATCTCCCTCTACACTATCCCCCATCAAACACTCCCAGGCCAGGTACGGCACGGGCTTAGATACAGAGTAAAGCTCCCTCTACACTGTCCCCACCAAACACTCCCAGGACAGGTACAGCACGGGGTTAGATACAGAGTAAAGCTCCCTCGACACTGTCCCCATCAAACACTCCCAGGACAGGTACAGCACGGGGTTAGATACTGAGTAAAGCTCCCTCGACACTGTCCCCATCAAACACTCCCAGGACAGGTACAGCACGGGGTTAGATACAGAGCTAATCTCCCTCTGCACTGTCCCCATCAAACATCCCAGGACAGGTACAGCACGGGGTTAGGTACACAGTAAAGCTCCCTCTACACTGTCCCCATCAAACATCCCAGGACAGGTACAGCACGGGGTTAGACACAGAGTAAAGCTCCCTCTACACTGTCCCCATCAAACACTCCCAGGACAGGTAGAGCATGGGGTTAGATACACAGTAAAGCTCCCTCTACACTGTCCCCATCAAACATCCCAGGACAGGTACAGCACGCTGTTAGATACAGAGTAAAGCTCTTTCTACACTATCCCCATCAAACACTCCCAGGACAGGTACAGCACGGGGTTAGATGCAGATTAAAGCACCCTCGACACGGTCCCCATCAAACACTCCCAGGACAGGTACAGCACGGGGTCAGATACAGAGTAAAGCTCCCTCTACACTGTCCCCAACAAACATTCCGAGGACAGGTACAGCACGGGGGTTAGATACAGAGTAAAGCTCCCTCTACACTGTCCCCATCAAACACTCCCAGGACAGGTACTGCACGGGGTTAGATACAGAGTAAAGCTCCCTCTACACTGTCCCCATCAAACACTCCCAGGACAGGTACAGCACAGGGTTAGATACAGAGTAAAGCTCCCTCTACACCGTCCCCATCAAACACTCCCAGGACAGGTACAGCTCGGGGTTAGATACAGAGTAAAGCTCCCTCTACACTGTCCACATCAAACACTCCCAGGACAGGTACAGAATGGGGTTAGATACAGAGTCAAGCTCCCTCTACACTGTCCCCATCAAACACTCCCAGAACAGGTACAGCACGGGGTTAGATACAGAGTAAAGCTCCCTCTACACTGTCCCCATCAAACACTCCCAGGACAGGTACAGCATAGGGTTAGATACAGAGTAAATCTCCCTCTACACTATCCCCCATCAAACACTCCCAGGCCAGGTACGGCACGGGCTTAGATACAGAGTAAAGCTCCCTCTACACTGTCCCCATCAAACACTCCCAGGACAGGTACAGCATAGGGTTAGATACAGAGTAAATCTCCCTCTACACTATCCCCCATCAAACACTCCCAGGCCAGGTACGGCACGGGCTTAGATACAGAGTAAAGCTCCCTCTACACTGTCCCCATCAAACACTCCCAGGACAGGTACAGCACGGGGTTAGATACAGAGTAAAGCTCCCTCGACACTGTCCCCATCAAACACTCCCAGGACAGGTACAGCACGGGGTTAGATACAGAGTAAAGCTCCCTCTACACTGTCGCCATCAAACACTCCCAGGACAGGTACAGCACGGGGTAAGATACAGAGTAAAGCTCCCTCTCCACTGTCCCCATCAAACATCCCAGGACAGGTACAACACGGGGTTAGGTACAGAGTAAAGCTCCCTCGACACTGTCCCCATCAAACACTCCCAGGACTGGTACAGCACGGGGTTAGGTACGGAGTGAAGCTCCCTCTACACTGTCCCCATCAAACACTCCCAGGACAGGTACAGCACGGGGTTAGATACAGAGTAAAGCTGCCTCTACCCTGCCCTATCAAACACTCCCAGGACAGGTACAGCATGGAGTTAGATACAGAGTAAAACTCTCTCTGCAGTGTCCCCAACAAACACTCCCAGGACAGGTACAGCACGGGATTAGATACAGAGTAAAGCTCCCTCTACACTGTCCCCATCAAACACTCCCAGGACAGGTACAGCACGGGGTTAGATACAGAGTAAAGCTCCCTCTACACTGTCCCCATCAAACACTCCCAGGACAGGTACAGCACGGGGTTAGATACAGAGTAAAGCTCCCTCTACACTGTCTCCATCAAACATCCCAGGACAGGTACAGCACGGGGTAAGATACAGAGTAAAGCTCCCTCTCCACTGTCCCCATCAAACATCCCAGGACAGGTACAGCACGGTGTTAGATACAGAGTAAAGCTCCCTCGACACTGTCCCCATCAAACACTCCCAGGACTGGTACAGCACGGGGTTAGGTACGGAGTGAAGCTCCCTCTACACTGTCCCCATCAAACACTCCCAGGACAGGTACAGCACGGGGTTAGATACAGAGTAAAGCTGCCTCTACCCTGCCCTATCAAACACTCCCAGGACAGGTACAGCATGGTGTTAGATACAGAGTAAAACTCTCTCTGCAGTGTCCCCAACAAACACTCCCAGGACAGGTACAGCACGGGAATAGATACAGAGTAAAGCTCCCTCTACACTGTCCCCATCAAACACTCCCAGGACAGGTACAGCACGGGGTTAGATACAGAGTAAAGCTCCCTCTACACTGTCCCCATCAAACACTCCCAGGACAGGTACAGCACGGGGTTAGATACAGAGTAAAGCTCCCTCTACACTGTCTCCATCAAACATCCCAGGACAGGTACAGCACGGGGTTAGATACTGAGTAAATCTCCGTCTACACTGTCCCCATCAAACAATCCCAGGACAGGTACAGCACGGGGTTAGATACAGAGTAAAGCTCCCTCTAGACTGTCCTCATCAAACACTCCCAGGACAGGTACAGCACCGGGTTAAATACAGAGTAAAGCTCCCTGGACACGGTCCCCATCAAACACTCCCAGGACAGGTACAGCACGGGGGTTAGATACAGAGTAAAGCTCCCTCGACACTGTCCCCATCAAACACTCCCAGGACAGGTACTGCACGGGGTTAGATACAGAGTAAAGCTCCCTCTACACTGTCCCCATCAAACACTCCCAGGACAGGTGCAGCATGGGGTTAGATACAGAGTAAAGTACCCTCTACACCGTCCCCATCAAACACTCCCAGGACAGGTACAGCACGGGGTTAGATACAGAGTAAAGCTACCTCTCCACTGTCCCCATCAAACACTCCCAGGACAGGTACAGCATGGTGTTAGATACAGAGTAAAACTCTCTCTACAGTGTCCCCAACAAACACTCCCAGGACAGGTACAGCACGGGGTTAGATACAGAGTAAAGCTCCCTCTACACTGTCCCCATTAAACACTCCCAGGACAGGTACAGCACGGGGTTAGGTACGGAGTAAAGCTCCCTCTACACTGTCCCCATCAAACATCCCAGGACAGGTACAGCATGGGGTTAGATACAGAGTAAAGCTCCCTCGACACTGTCCCCATCAAACACTCCCAGGACAGGTACAGCACGGGGTTCGTTACAGAGTAAAGCTCCCTCGACACTGTCCCCATCAAACACTCCCAGGACAGGTACAGCACGGGGTTAGATACGGAGTAAAGCTCCCTCTACACTGTCCCCATCAAACACTCCCAGGACAGGTACAGCACGGGGTTAGACACTGAGTAAAGCTCCCTCTACACTGTCTCCATCAAACACTCCCAGGACAGGTACAGCACGGGGTTAGATACAGAGTAAAGCTCCCTCTACACTGTCCCCATCAAACACTCCCAGGACAGGTACAGCAAGGGGTTAGACACTGAGTAAAGCTCCCTCTACACTGTCTCCATCAAACACTCCCAGGACAGGTACAGCACGGGGTTAGATACAGAGTAAAGCTCCCTCTACACTGTCCCCATCAAACACTCCCAGGACATGTACAGCACCGGGTTAAATGCAGAGTAAAGCTCCCTCGACACGGTCCCCATCAAACATTCCCAGGACAGGTACTGCACGGGGTTAGATACAGAGTAAAGTACCCTCTACACCATCCCCATCAAACACTCCCAGGACAGGTACAGCACGGGGTTAGATACAGAGTAAAGCTCCCTCTACACTGTCCCCATCAAACACTCCCAGGACAGGTGCAGCATGGGGTTAGATACAGAGTAAAGTACCCTCTACACCATCCCCATCAAACACTCCCAGGACAGGTACAGCACGGGGTTAGATACAGAGTAAAGCTCCCTCGACACTGTCCCCATCAAACACTCCCAGGACAGGTACAGCACGGGGGTTAGATACAGAGTAAAGCTCCCTCTACACTGTCGCCATCAAACACTCCCAGGACAGGTACAGCACGGGGTAAGATACAGAGTAAAGCTCCCTCTCCACTGTCCCCATCAAACATCCCAGGACAGGTACAACACGGGGTTAGGTACAGAGTAAAGCTCCCTCTAGACTGTCCTCATCAAACACTCCCAGGACAGGTACAGCACGGGGTTAGATGCAGAGTAAAGCTCCCTCGACACTGTCCCCATCAAACACTCCCAGGACAGGTACAGCACGGGGTTAGATACTGAGTAAAGCTCCCTCGACACTGTCCCCATCAACCACTCCCAGGACTGGTACAGCACGGGGTTAGGTACGGAGTAAAGCTGCCTCTACCCTGCCCTATCAAACACTCCCAGGACAGGTACAGCATGGTGTTAGATACAGAGTAAAACTCTCTCTACACTGTCCCCATCAAACACTCCCAGGACAGGTACAGCACGGGGTTAGATACAGAGTAAAGCTCCCTCTACACTGTCCCCATCAAACACTCCCAGGACAGGTACAGCACGCGGTTTGATACAGAGTAAAGCTCTCTCTACACAGTACCCATCAAACACTCCCAGGACAGGTACAGCATGGGGTTAGATACAGAGTAAAGCTCCCTCGACACTGTCCCCATCAAACACTCCCAGGACAGGTACAGCACGGGGTTAGATACAGAGGAAAGCTCCTTCTACACTATCCCCATCAAACACTCCCAGGACAAGTACAGCACGGGGTTCGATACAGTGTAAAGCTCCCTCGACACTGTCCCCATCAAACACTCCCAGGACAGGTACAGCACGGGGTTAGGTACGGAGTAAAGCTCCCTCTACACTGTCCCCATCAAACACTCCCAGGACAGGTACAGCAAAGGGTTGGATACAGAGTAAAGCTCCCTCTACACCGTCCCCATCAAACACTCCCAGGACAGGTACAGCACGGGGTTAGATACAGAGTAAAGCTCCCTCTCCACTGTCCCCATCAAACACTCCCAGGACAGGTACAGCACGGGGTTAGATACAGAGTAAAGCTCCCTCTACACTGTCCCCATCAAACACTCCCAGGACAGGGACAGCACGGGGTTAGATACAGAGTTAAGCTCCCTCTACACTGTCCCCATCAAACATCCCAGGACAGGTACAGCACGGGGTTAGATACACAGTAAATCTCCCTCTACACTGTCCCCATCAAACACTCCCAGGACAGGTACAGCACGGGGTTAGATACAGAGTAAAGCTCCCTCTACACTGTCCCCATCAAACACTCCCAGGACAGGTACAGCACGGGGTTAGATACAGAGTAAAGCTCCCTCTACACTCTCCCCATCAAACACTCCCAGGACAGGTACAGCAAAGGGTTGGATACAGAGTAAAGCTCCCTCTACACCGTCCCCATCAAACACTCCCAGGACAGGTACAGCATGGGGTTAGATACACAGTAAAGCTACCTCTACACTGCCCCCATTAAACATCCCAGGACAGGTACAGCACGGTGTTAGATACAGAGGAAAGCTCCTTCTACACTATCCCCATCAAACACTCCCAGGACAGGTACAGCACGGGGTTCGATACAGAGTAAAGCTCCCTCGACACTGTCCCCATCAAACACTCCCAGGACAGGTACAGCACGGGGTTAGGTACGGAGTAAAGCTCCCTCTACACTGTTCCCATCAAACACTCCCAGGACAGGTACAGCAAAGGGTTGGATACAGAGTAAAGCTCCCTCTACACTGTCCCCATCAAACACTCCCAGGACAGGTACAGCACGGGGTTAGATACTGAGTAAAACTCCCTCGACACGGTCCCCATCAAACATTCCCAGGACAGGTACAGCACGGGGGTTAGATACAGAGTAAAGCTCCCTCTACACTGTCCCCATCAAACACTCCCAGGACAGGTACTGCACGCGGTTAGATACAGAGTAAAGCTCCCTCTACACTGTCCCCATCAAACACTCCCAGGACAGGTGCAGCATAGGGTTAGATACAGATAAAGTACCCTCTACACTGTCTCCATCAAACACTCCCAGGAAAGGTACAGCTCGGGGTTAGATACAGAGTAAAGCTCCCTCTACACTGTCCACATCAAACACTCCCAGGACAGGTACAGAATGGGGTTAGATACAGAGTCAAGCTCCCTCTACACTGTCCCCATCAAACACTCCCAGGACAGGTACAGCACGTGGTTAGATACAGAGTAAATCTCCCTCTACTCTATCCCCCATCAAACACTCCCAGGCCAGGTACGGCACGGGGTTAGATACAGAGTAAAGCTCCCTCTACACTGTCCCCATCAAACACTCCCAGGAAAGGTACAGCACGGGATTAGATACAGAGTAAAGCTCCCTCTACACTGTCCCCATCAAACACTCCCAGGACAGGTACAGCACGGGGTGAGATACAGAGTAAAGCTCCCTCTACACTGTCCCCATCAAACACTCCCAGAGCAGGTACAGCATGGGGTTAGATACAGAGTAAAGCTCCCTCTACACTGTCGCCATCAAACACTCCCAGGACAGGTACAGCACGGGGTAAGATACAGAGTAAAGGTCCCTCTCCACTGTCCCCATCAAACATCCCAGGACAGGTACAACACGGGGTTAGGTACAGAGTAAAGCTCCCTCGACACTGTCCCCATCAAACACTCCCAGGACAGGTACAGCACGGGGTTAGATACAGAGTAAAGCTCCCTCGACACTGTCCCCATCAAACACTCCCAGGACTGGTACAGCACGGGGTTAGATACAGAGTAAAGCTCCCTCTACACTGTCCCCATCAAACACTCCCAGGACAGGTACAGCACGGGGTTAGATACAGAGTAAAGCTGCCTCTACCCTGCCCTATCAAACACTCCCAGGACAGGTACAGCACGCGTTTAGATACAGAGTAAAGCTCTCTCTACACCGTCCCCATCAAACACTCCCAGGACAGGTACAGCACGTGGTTAGATACAGAGTAAAGCTCCCTCTACGCTGTCCCCATCAAACATCCCAGGACAGGTACAGCACGGGGTTAGATACAGAGTAAAGCTCCTTCGACACTATCCCCATCAAACACTCCCAGGACAGGTACAGCACGGGGTTCGATACAGAGTAAAGCTCCCTCGACACTGTCCCCATCAAACACTCCCAGGACAGGTACAGCACGGGGTTAGGTACGGAGTAAAGCTCCCTCTACACTGTCCCCATCAAACACTCCCAGGACAGGTACAGCAAAGGGTTGGATACAGAGTAAAGCTCCCTCTACACCGTCCCCATCAAACACTCCCAGGACAGGTACAGCACGTGGGTTAGATACAGAGTAAAACTCACTCTACACTGTCCCCATCAAACACCCCCAGGACAGGTACTGCACGGGGTTAGATACAGAGTAAAGCTCCCTCTACACTGTCCCCACCAAACACTCCCAGGACAGGTGCAGCATGGGGTTAGATACAGAGTAAAGCTCCCTCTACACTGTCTACATCAAACACTCCCAGGACAGGTACAGCACAGGGTTAGATACAGAGTAAAGCTCCCTCTACACTGTCCCCATCAAACACTCCCAGGACAGGTACTGCACGGGGTTAGATACAGAGTAAAGCTCCCTCTACACTGTCCCCATCAAACACTCCCAGGGCAGATACAGCATGGGGTTAGATACAGAGTAAAGCTCCCTCTACACCGTCCCCATCAAACACTCCCAGGACAGGTGCAGCATGGGGTTAGATACAGAGTAAAGTACCCTCTATACCGTCCCCATCAAACACTCCCAGGACAGGTACAGCACAGGGTTAGCTGCAGATTAAAGCTCCGTCTTCACTGTCCCCATCAAACACTCCCAGGACAGGTACAGCATGAGGTTAGATACTGAGTAAAGCTCCCTCGACACTGTCCCCATCAAACACTCCCAGGACAGGTACAGCACGGGGTTAGGTACGGAGTAAAGCTCCCTCTACACTGTCCCCATCAAACATCCCAGGACAGGTACAACACGGGGTTAGATACAGAGTAAAGCTCCCTCTACACTGTCCCCATCAAACACTCCCAGGACAGAGACAGCACCGGATTAGATACAGAGTAAAGCTCCCTCTACACTGTCCCCATCAAACACTCCCAGGACAGGTAGAGCACGGGGGTTAGATACAGAGTAAAGCTCCCTCTACACTGTCCCCATCAAACATCCCAGGACAGGTACAGCACGGGGTTAGATACTGAGTAAAACTCCCTCGACACGGTCCCCATCAAACATTCCCAGGACAGGTACAGCACGGGGGTTAGATACAGAGTAAAGCTCCCTCTACACTGTCCCCATCAAACACTCCCAGGACAGGTGCAGCATCGGGTTAGATACAGAGTCAAGCTCCCTCTACATTGTCCCCATCAAACACTCCCAGGACAGGTACAGCACGTGGTTAGATACAGAGTAAATCTCCCTCTACACTATCCCCCATCAAACACTCCCAGGCCAGGTACGGCACGGGCTTAGATACAGAGTAAAGCTCCCTCTACACTGTCCCCATCAAACACTCCTAGGACAGGTACAGCACGGGATTAGATACAGAGTAAAGCTCCCTCTACACTGTCCCCATCAAACACTCCCAGGACAGGTACAGCACGGGGTGAGATACAGAGTAAAGCTCCCTCTACACTTTATCCATCAAACACTCCCAGGACAGGTGCAGCACGGGTTTAGATACAGAGTAAAGCTCCCTCTACACTGTCCCCATCAAACACTCCCAGGGCAGGTACAGCATGGGGTTAGATACAGAGTAAAGCTCCCTCTACACTGTCGCCATCAAACACTCCCAGGACAGGTAATGCACGGTGTAAGATACAGAGTAAAGCTCCCTCTCCACTGCCCCCATCAAACATCCCAGGACAGGTACAACACGGGGTTAGGTACAGAGTAAAGCTCCCTCGACACTGTCCCCATCAAACACTCCCAGGACAGGTACAGCACGGGGTTAGATACAGAGTAAAGCTCCCTCGACACTGTCCCCATCAAACACTCCCAGGACTGGTACAGCACGGGGTTAGGTACAGAGTAAAGCTCCCACTACACTGTCCCCATCAAACACTCCCAAGACAGGTACAGCATGGTGTTAGATACAGAGTAAAGCTCCCTCTACACTGTCCCCATCAAACACTCCCAGGACAGGTACAGCATGGTGTTAGATACAGAGTAAAGCTCCCTCTACACTGTCCCCATCAAACGCTCCCAGGACAGGTACAGCACGCGGTTTGATACAGAGTAAAGCTCTCTCTACACCGTCCCCATCAAACACTCCCAGGACAGGTACAGCACGTGGTTAGATACAGAGTAAATCTCCCTCTACACTGTCCCCATCAAACATCCCAGGACAGGTACAGCACGGGGTTAGATACAGAGTAAAGCTCCCTCGACACTGTCCCCATCAAACACTCCCAGGACAGGTACAGCACGGGGTTAGATACAGAGGAAAGCTCCTTCTACACTATCCCCATCAAACACTCCCAGGACAGGTACAGCACGGGGTTCGATACAGAGTAAAGCTCCCTCGACACTGTCCCCATCAAACACTCCCAGGACAGGTACAGCACGGGGTTAGGTACGGAGTAAACCTCCCTCTACACTGTCCCCATCAAACACTCCCAGGACAGGTACAGCAAAGGGTTGGATACAGAGTAAAGCTCCCTCTACACCGTCCCCATCAAACACTCCCAGGACAGGTACAGCATGGGGTTAGATACGGAGTAAAGCTCCCTCTAAACTGTCCCCATCAAACAATCCCAGGACAGGTACAGCACGGGGTTAGATAGAGAGTAAAGCTCCCTCTACACTGTCCTCATCAAACACTCCCAGGACAGGTACAGCACCGGGTTAAAAGCAGAGTAAAGCTCCCTCTACACTGTCCCCATCAAACACTCCCAGGATAGGTACAGCACAGGGTTAGATACAGCGTAAAGCTCCCTCTACACTGTCCCCATCAAACACTCCCAGGGCAGTTACAGCACGGGGTTAGATACAGAGTAAAGCTCCGTCCACACTGTCCCCATCAAACACTCCCAGGACAGGTACAGCACGGGGTTAGATACAGAGTAAATCTCCCTCTACACTGTCCCCATCAAACACTCCCAGGACAGGTAGAGCACGGGGTTAGATACAGAGTTAATCTCCCTCTACACTGTCCCCATCAAACACTCCCAGGACACGTACAGCACGGGGTTAGATACAGAGTAAAGCTCCCTCTACACCGTCCCCATCAAACACTCCCAGGACAGGTACAGCACGGGGTTAGATACAGAGTTAATCTCCCTCTACACTGTCCCCATCAAACACTCCCAGGACAGGAACAGCACGGGATTAGGTACAGAGTAAAGCTCCATCTACACTGTCCCCATCAAACACTCCCAGGACAGGTACAGCACGGGGTTAGATACTGAGTAAAGCTCCATCTACACTGTCCCCATCAAACACTCCCAGGACAGGTACAGCACGGGGTTAGATACTGAGTAAAGCTCCCTCTACACTGTCCCCATCAAACACTCCCAGGACAGGTACAGCACGGGGTTCGATATAGAGTAAAGCTCCCTCTACACGGTCCCCATCAAACACTCCCAGGACAGGTACAGCACAGGGTTAGATACAGAGTAAAGCTCCCTCTACACTGTCCCCATCAAACACTCGCAGGACAGGTACAGCAAAGGGTTGGATACAGAGTAAAGCTCCCTCTACACCGTCCCCACCAAACACTCCCAGGACAGGTACAGCATGGGGTTAGATACAGAGTAAAGCTCCCTCTACACTGTCCTCATCAAACACTCCCAGGACAGGTACAGCACGAGGTTAGATACAGAGTAAATCTCGCTCTACACTGTCCTCATCAAACACTCCCAGGACAGGTACAGCACGGGGGTTAGATACAGAGTAAAGCTCCCTCTACACTGTCCCCATCAAACACTCGCAGGACAGGTACTGCACGGCGTTAGATACAGAGTAAAGCTCCCTCTACACTGTCCCCATCAAGCACTCCCAGGACAGGTGCAGCATGGGGTTAGATACAGAGTAAATCTCCCTCTACACTATCCCCCATCAAACACTCCCAGGGCAGATACAGCACGGGGTTAGATACAGAGTAAAGCTCCCTCTACACTGTCCCCATCAAACACTCCCAGGACAGGTACAGGACGGGGTTAGATACAGAGTAAAGCTCCCTCTGCACTGTCCCCATCAAACACTCCCAGGACAGGTACAGCATAGGGTTAGATACAGAGTAAATCTCCCTCTACACTATCCCCCATCAAACACTCCCAGGGCAGATACAGCACGGGGCTAGATACAGAGTAAAGCTCCCTCTACACTGTCCCCATCAAACAATCCCAGGACAGGTACAGCACGGGGTTAGATACAGAGTAAAGCTCCCTCTACACTGTCCCCATCAAACACTCCCAGGACAGGTACAGCTCGGGGTTAGATACAGAGTAAAACTCTCTCTACACTGTCCCCATCAAACACTCCCAAGACAGGTACAGCACGGGGTTAGATACAGAGTGAAGCTCCCTCTACACTGTCCCCATCAAACACTCCCAGGACAGGTACTGCACGGGGTTAGATACAGAGTAAAGCTCCCTCTACACTGTCCCCATCAAACACTCCCAGGGCAGATACAGCATGGGGTTAGATACAGAGTAAAGCTCCCTCTACACCGTCCCCATCAAACACTCCCAGGACAGGTACAGCACGGGGTTAGATACAGAGTAAAGCTCCCTCAACACTGTCCCCATCAAACACTCCCAGGACAGGTGCAGCATGGGGTTAGATACAGAGTAAAGTACCCTCTACACCGTCCCCATCAAACACTCCCAGGACAGGTACAGCACAGGGTTAGCTGCAGATTAAAGCTCCGTCTTCACTGTCCCCATCAAACACTCCCAGGACAGGTACAGCATGAGGTTAGATACTGAGTAAAGCTCCCTCGACACTGTCCCCATCAAACACTCCCAGGACAGGTACAGCACGGGGTTAGGTACGGAGTAAAGCTCCCTCTACACTGTCCCCATCAAACATCCCAGGACAGGTACAACACGGGGTTAGATACAGAGTAAAGCTCCCTCTACACTGTCCCCATCAAACACTCCCAGGACAGGTACAGCACGGGATTAGATACAGAGTAAAGCTCCCTCTACACTGTCCCCATCAAACACTCCCAGGACAGGTAGAGCACGGGGGTTAGATACAGAGTAAAGCTCCCTCTACACTGTCCCCATCAAACATCCCAGGACAGGTACAGCACGGGGTTAGATACTGAGTAAAACTCCCTCGACACTGTCCCCATCAAACATCCCTGGACAGGTACAGCACGGGGTTAGATACAGAGTAAAGCTCCCTCTACACTGTCCCCATCAATCACTCCCAGGACAGGTACTGCACGGGGTTAGATACAGAGTAAAGCTCCCTCTACACTGTCCCCATCAAACATTCCCAGGACAGGTACAGCACGGGGGTTAGATACAGAGTAAAGCTCCCTCTACACTGTCCCCATCAAACACTCCCAGGACAGGTACTGCACGGGGTTAGATACAGAGTAAAGCTCCCTCTACACTGTCCCCATCAAACACTCACAGGACAGGTACTGCACAGGGTTAGATACAGAGTAAAGCTCCCTCTACACTGTCCCCATCAAACACTCCCAGGACAGGTGCAGCATCGGGTTAGATACAGAGTCAAGCTCCCTCTACATTGTCCCCATCAAACACTCCCAGGACAGGTACAGCACGTGGTTAGATACAGAGTAAATCTCCCTCTACACTATCCCCCATCAAACACTCCCAGGCCAGGTACGGCACGGGCTTAGATACAGAGTAAAGCTCCCTCTACACTGTCCCCATCAAACACTCCTAGGACAGGTACAGCACGGGATTAGATACAGAGTAAAGCTCCCTCTACACTGTCCCCATCAAACACTCCCAGGACAGGTACAGCACGGGGTGAGATACAGAGTAAAGCTCCCTCTACACTTTATCCATCAAACACTCCCAGGACAGGTGCAGCACGGGTTTAGATACAGAGTAAAGCTCCCTCTACACTGTCCCCATCAAACACTCCCAGGGCAGGTACAACACGGGGTTAGGTACAGAGTAAAGCTCCCTCGACACTGTCCCCATCAAACACTCCCAGGACAGGTACAGCACGGGGTTAGAACAGAGGAAAGCTCCCTCTACACTGTCCCCATCAAACACTCGCAGGACAGGTACTGCACTGCGTTAGATACAGAGTAAAGCTCCCTCTACACTGTCCCCATCAAACACTCCCAGGACAGGTGCAGCATGGGGTTAGATACAGAGTAAATCTCCCTCTACACTATCCCCCATCAAACACTCCCAGGGCAGATACAGCACGGGGTTAGATACAGAGTAAAGCTCCCTCTACACTGTCCCCATCAAACACTCCCAGGACAGGTACAGGACGGGGTTAGATACAGAGTAAAGCTCCCTCTGCACTGTCCCCATCAAACACTCCCAGGACAGGTACAGCATAGGGTTAGATACAGAGTAAATCTCCCTCTACACTATCCCCCATCAAACACTCCCAGGGCAGATACAGCACGGGGCTAGATACAGAGTAAAGCTCCCTCTACACTGTCCCCATCAAACAATCCCAGGACAGGTACAGCACGGGGTTAGATACAGAGTAAAGCTCCCTCTACACTGTCCCCATCAAACACTCCCAGGACAGGTACAGCTCGGGGTTAGATACAGAGTAAAACTCTCTCTACACTGTCCCCATCAAACACTCCCAAGACAGGTACAGCACGGGGTTAGATACAGAGTGAAGCTCCCTCTACACTGTCCCCATCAACCACTCCCAGGACATGTACAGCACGGGGTTTGATACAGAGTAAAGCTCCCTCTATACTGTCCCCATCAAACACTCCCAGGACAGGTACAGCACGGGGTTAGATACGGAGTAAAGCTCGCTCTACACTATCCCCATCAAACACTCCCAGGACAGGTACAGCACAGGGTTAGATACAGAGTAAAGCTCCCTCTAGACTGTCTCCATCAAACACTCCCAGGACAGAAACAGCACGGGGTTCGATGCAGAGTAAGCTCCATCTACACTGTCCCCATCAAACACTCCCAGCACAGGTACATCACGGTGTTAGATACAGAGGAAAGCTCCTTCTACACTATCCCCATCAAACACTCCCAGGACAGGTACAGCACGGGGTTAGATACAGAGTAAAGCTCCCTCTACACTGTCCCCATCAAACACTCCCAGGACTGGTACAGCATGGGGGTAGATACAGAGTAAAGCTCCCTCTACACTGTCCCCATCAAACACTCCCAGGACAGGTACAGCACGGGGTAAAAAAAAAATTAAACTCCCTCTACACTGTCCCCATCAAACACCCCCAGGACAGGTACAGCACGGGGTTAGATACAGAGTAAAGCTCCCTCTACACTGTCCCCATCAAACACTCCCAGGTCAGGTACAGCACGGGGTTAGATGCTGACTAAAGCTCCCTCTTCACTGTCCCCATCAAACACTCCCAGGACTGGTCCAGCATTGGGTTAGATACAGAGTAAATCTCCCTCTACACTATCCCCATCAAACACTCCCAGGACAGGTACAGCACGGGGTTCGATACAGAGTAAAGCTCCCTCGACACTGTCCCCATCAAACACTCCCAGGACAGGTACAGCACGGGGTTAGGTACGGAGTAAAGCTCCCTCTACACTGTCTCCATCAAACACTCCCAGGACAGGTACAGCACGGTGTTAGATACAGAGTAAAGCTCCCTCTACACTGTCCCCATCAAACACTCCCAGGACAGGTACAGAATGGGGTTAGATACAGAGTCAAGCTCCCTCTACACTATCCCCCATCAAACACTCCCAGGCCAGGTACGGCACGGTGTTAGATGCAGAGTAAAGCCCCCTCTACACTGTCCCCATCAAACACTCCCAGGACAGGTACAGCACGGGCTTAGATACAGAGTAAAGCTCCCTCTACACTGTCCCCATCAAACACTCCCAGGACATTGACAGCACGGGGTTAGATACAGAGTAAAGCTCCCTCGACACTGTCCCCATCAAACACTCCCAGGACAGGTACAGCACGGGGTTAGATACAGAGTAAAGCTCCCTCTACACTGTCCCCATCAAACACTCCCAGGACAGGTACAGCACGGGGTTAGATACAGAGTAAAGCTCCCTCTACACTGTCGCCATCAAACACTCCCAGGACAGGTACAGCACGGGGTAAGATACAGAGTAAAGCTCCCTCTCCACTGTCCCCATCAAACATCCCAGGACAGGTACAGCACGGGGTTAGATACAGAGTAAAGCTCCCTCTACACTGTCGCCATCAAACACTCCGAGGACAGGTACAGCACGGGGTTAGATACAGAGTAAAGCTCCCTCTACACTGTCCCCATCAAACACTCCCAGGACAGGTACAGCACGGGGTTAGATACTGAGTAAAGCTCCCTCGACACTGTCCCCATCAAACACTCCCAGGACTGGTACAGCACGGGGTTAGGTACGGAGTAAAGCTCCCTCTACACTGTCCACATCAAACACTCCCAGGACAGGTACAGCACGGGGTTAGATACAGAGTAAAGCTGCCTCTACACTGCCCTATCAAACACTCCCAGGACAGGTACAGCATGGTGTTAGATACAGAGTAAAACTCTCTCTACAGTGTCCCCAACAAACACTCCCAGGACAGGTACAGCACGGGATTAGATACAGAGTAAAGCTCCCTCTACACCGTCCCCATCAAACACTCCCAGGACAGGTACAGCACGTGGTTAGATACAGAGTAAAGCTCCCTCGACACTGTCCCCATCAAACATCCCAGGACAGGTACAGCACTTGGTTAGATAGAGAGTAAAGCTCCCTCGACACTGTCCCCATCAAACACTCCCAGGACAGGTACAGCACGGGGTTAGATACAGAGGAAAGCTCCTTCTACACTATCCCCATCAAACTCTCCCAGGACAGGTACAGCACGGGGTTCGATACAGAGTAAAGCTCCCTCGACACTGTCCCCATCAAACACTCCCAGGACAGGTACAGCACGGGGTTAGGTACAGAGTAAATCTCCCTCTACACTGTCCCCATCAAACACTCCCAGGACAGGTACAGCACGGGGTTAGATACAGAGTAAAGCTCCCTCTACACTGTCGCCATCAAACACTCCCAGGACAGGTACAGCACGGGGTAAGATACAGAGTAAAGCTCCCTCTCCACTGTCCCCATCAAACATCCCAGGACAGGTACAGCACGGGGTTAGATACAGAGTAAAGCTCCCTCTACACTGTCCCCATCAAACACTCCCAGGACAGGTACAGCACGGGGTTAGATACTGAGTAAAGCTCCCTCGACACTGTCCCCATCAAACACTCCCAGGACTGGTACAGCACGGGGTTAGGTACAGAGTAAAGCTCCCTCTACACTGTCCCCATCAAACTCTCCCAGGACAGGTACAGCACGGGGTTAGATACAGAGTAAAGCTGCCTCTACACTGCCCTATCAAACACTCCCAGGACAGGTACAGCATGGTGTTAGATACAGAGTAAAACTCTCTCTACAGTGTCCCCAACAAACACTCCCAGGACAGGTACAGCACGGGATTAGATACAGAGTAAAGCTCCCTCTACACCGTCCCCATCAAACACTCCCAGGACAGGTACAGCACGTGGTTAGATACAGAGTAAAGCTCCCTCGACACTGTCCCCATCAAACATCCCAGGACAGGTACAGCACTTGGTTAGATAGAGAGTAAAGCTCCCTCGACACTGTCCCCATCAAACACTCCCAGGACAGGTACAGCACGGGGTTAGATACAGAGGAAAGCTCCTTCTACACTATCCCCATCAAACTCTCCCAGGACAGGTACAGCACGGGGTTCGATACAGAGTAAAGCTCCCTCGACACTGTCCCCATCAAACACTCCCAGGACAGGTACAGCACGGGGTTAGGTACAGAGTAAATCTCCCTCTACACTGTCCCCATCAAACAATCCCAGGACAGGTACAGCAAAGAGTTGGATACAGAGTAAAGCGCTCTCGACACCGTCCCCATCAAACACTCCCAGGACAGGTACAGCATGGGGTTAGATACAGAGTAAGGCTCCCTCTACACTGTCCCCATCAAACACTCCCAGGACAGGTACAGCACGGGGTTAGATACTGAGTAAAGCTCCGTCTACACTGTCCCCATCAAACAATCCCAGGACAGGTACAGCACGGGGTTAGATACAGAGTAAAGCTCCCTCTAGACTGTCCTCATCAACACTCCCAGGACAGGTACAGCATGGGGGTTAGATACAGAGTAAAGCTCCCTCGACACTGTCCCCATCAAACACTCCCAGGACAGGTACAGCACGGTGTTAGATACAGAGTAAAGCTCCCTCTACACTGTCCCCATCAAACACTCCCAGGACAGGTGCAGCATGGGGTTAGATACAGAGTAAAGCTCCCTCTTCACTGTCCCCATCAAACACTCCCAGGACAGGTACAGCACGGGGTTAGATACAGAGTAAAGCTCCCTCTACACCGTCCCCATCAAACACTCCCAGGGCAGGTACAGCACGGGGTTAGCTGCAGATTAAAGCTCCCTCTTCACTGTCCCCATCAAACACTCCCAGGACAGGTAGAGCACGGGGTTAGATACTGAGTAAAGCTCCCTCGACTCTGCCCCATCAAACACTCCCAGGACAGGTACAGCACGGGGTTAGATACAGAGTAAATCTCCCTCTACACTGTCCCCATCAAACACTCCCAGGACAGGTACAGCACGGGGTTAGATACAGAGTAAATCTCCCTCTACACTGTCCCCATCAAACATTCCCAGGACAGGTACAGCAAAGGGTTGGATACAGAGCAAAGCTCCCTCTACACCGTCCCCATCAAACACTCCCAGGACAGGTACAGCATGGGGTTAGATACAGAGTAAAGCTCCCTCTACACTGTCCCCATCAAACACTCCCAGGACAGGTACAGCACGGGGTTAGATACTGAGTAAAGCTCCCTCTACACAGTCCCCATCAACAACTCCCAGGACAGGTACAGCACGGGGTTAGATACAGAGTAAAGCTGCCTCTACACTGTCCCCATCAAACACTCCCAGGACAGGTACAGCACGGGGTTAGATACAGAGTAAAGCTCCCTCTACACTGTCCCCATCAAACACACCCAGGACAGGTACAGCATGGGGTTAGATACAGAGTAAAGCTCCCTCTACACTGTCCCCATCAAACACTCCCAGGACAGGTACAGCACGGGGTTAGATACAGAGTAAAGCTCTCTCTACACTGTCCCCATCAAACACTCCCAGGACAGGTACAGCACCGGGTTAAATGCAGAGTAAAGCTCCCTCGACACGGTCCCCATCAAACACTCCCAGGACAGGTACAGCATGGGATTAGATACAGAGTAAAGCTCCCTCTACACTGTCCCCATCAAACACACCCAGGACAGGTACAGCACAAGGTTACATACAGAGTAAAGCTCGCTCTACACTGTCCCCATCAAACACTCCCAGGACAGGTACAGCACGGGGTTAGATACAGAGTAAAGCTCCCTCTACACTGTCTCCATCAAACATCCCAGGACAGGTACAGCACGGGGGTTAGATACAGAGTAAAGCTCCCTCTACACTGTCCCCATCAAACATCGCAGGACAGGTACTGCACGGCGTTAGATACAGAGTAAAGCTCCCTCTACACTGTCCCCATCAAACACTCCCAGGACAGGTGGAGCATGGGGTTAGATACAGAGTAAATCTCCCTCTACACTATCCCCCATCAAACACTCCCAGGGCAGATACAGCACGGGGTTAGATACAGAGTAAAGCTCCCTCTACACTGTCCCCATCAAACACTCCCAGGACAGGTACAGCACGGGGTTAGATACAGAGTAAAGCTCCCTCTACACTGTCCCCATCAAACACTCCCAGGACAGGTACAGCACGGGGTTAGATACAGAGTAAAGCTCCCTCTACACTGTCCCCATCAAACACTCCCAGGACAGATACAGCACGGGGTTAGATACAGAGTAAAGCTCCCTCGACACTGTCCCCATCAAACACTCCCAGGACAGGTACAGCATAGGGTTAGATACAGAGTAAATCTCCCTCTACACTATCCCCCATCAAACACTCCCAGGGCAGATACAGCACGGGGCTAGATACAGAGTAAAGCTCCCTCTACACTGTCCCCATCAAACAATCCCAGGACAGGTACAGCACGGGGTTAGATACAGAGTAAAGCTCCCTCTACACTATCCCCATCAAACACTCCCAGGACAGGTACAGCACGGGGTTAGATACAGAGTAAAGCTCCCTCTCCACTGTCCCCATCAAACACTCCCAGGACAGGTACACCACGGGGTTAGATACAGAGTAAAGCTCCCTCTACACTGTCGCCATCAAACACTCCCAGGACAGGTACAGCACGGGGTTAGATACAGAGTAAAGCTCGCTCTACACTGTCCCCATCAAACACTCCCAGGACAGGTACAGCACGGGGTTAGATACAGAGTAAAACTCTCTCTACACTGTCCCCATCAAACACTCCCAAGACAGGTACAGCACGGGGTTAGATACAGAGTGAAGCTCCCTCTACACTGTCCCCATCAACCACTCCCAGGACATGTACAGCACGGGGTTTGATACAGAGTAAAGCTCCCTCTACACTGTCCCCATCAACCACTCCCAGGACATGTACAGCACGGGGTTTGATACAGAGTAAAGCTCCCTCTACACTGTCCCCATCAACCACTCCCAAGACAGGTACAGCACGGGGTTAGATACAGAGTGAAGCTCCCTCTACACTGTCCCCATCAAACACTCCCAGGACAGGTACAGCACGGGGTTAGATACAGAGTAAAGATCCCTCGACACTATCCCCATCAAACACTCCCAGGACAGGTACAGCACGGGGTTAGATACAGAGTAAAGCTCTCTCTACATTGTCTCCATCAAACACTCCCAGGACAGGTACATCACGGTGTTAGATACAGAGGAAAGCTCCTTCTACACTATCCCCATCAAACACTCCCAGGACAGGTACAGCACGGGGTTAGATACAGAGTAAAGCTCCCTCTACACTGTCCCCATCAAACACTCCCAGGACAGGTACAGCATGGGGGTAGATACAGAGTAAAGCTCCCTCTACACTGTCCCCATCAAACACTCCCAGGACAGGTACAGCACGGGGTTAGATACAGAGTAAAGCTCCCTCTACACTGTCCCCATCAAACACCCCCAGGACAGGTACAGCACGGGGTTAGATACAGAGTAAAGCTCCCTCTACACTGTCCCCATGAAACACTCCCAGGTCAGGTACAGCAAGGGGTTAGATGCAAATTAAAGCTCCCTCTTCACTGTCCCCATCAAACACTCCCAGGACTGGTCCAGCATAGGGTTAGATACAGAGTAAATCTCCCTCTACACTATCCCCATCAAACACTCCCAGGACAGGTACAGCACGGGGTTCGATACAGAGTAAAGCTCCCTCGACACTGTCCCCATCAAACACTCCCAGGACAGGTACAGCACGGGGTTAGGTACGGAGTAAAGTTCCCTCGACACTGTCCCCATCAAACACTCCCAGGACAGGTACAGCAAAGGGTTGGATACAGAGTAAAGCTCCCTCTACACCGTCCCCATCAAACACTCCCAGGACAGGTACAGCATGGGGTTAGATACAGAGTTAAGCTCCCTCTACACTGTCCCCATCAAACACTCCCAGGACAGGTACAGCACGGGGTTAGATACAGCGTAAAGCTCCCTCTACACTGTCCCCATCAAACACTCCCAGGACAGGTACAGCACGGGGTTAGATACAGAGTAAAGCTCCCTCTACACTGTCCCCATCAAACACTCCCAGGACAGGTGCAGCACGGGGTTAGATACAGAGTAAAGCTCCCTCTACACTGTCCCCATCAAACACTCCCAGGTCAGGTACAGCACGGGGTTAGATGCAGATTAAAGCTCCCTCTTCACTGTCCCCATCAAACACTCCCAGGACAGGTCCAGCATAGGGTCAGATACAGAGTAAATCTCCCTCTACACTATCCCCATCAAACACTCCCAGGACAGGTCCAGCATAGGGTTAGATACAGAGTAAAGCTCCCTCGACACTGTCCCCATCAAACACTCCCAGGACAGGTACAGCACGGGGTTAGGTACGGAGTAAAGCTCCCTCTACACTGTCCCCATCAAACACTCCCAGGACAGGTACAGCAAAGGGTTGGATACAGAGTAAAGCTCCCTCTACACCGTCCCCATCAAACACTCCCAGGACAGGTACAGCATGGGGTTAGATACAGAGTAAAGCTCCCTCTACACTATCCCCATCAAACACTCCCAGGACAGGTACAGCACGGGGTTAGATACTGAGTAAAGCTCCGTCTACACTGTCCCCATCAAACAATCCCAGGACAGGTACAGCACGGGGTTAGATACAGAGTAAAGCTCCCTCGACACGGTCCCATCAAACACTCCCAGGACAGGTACAGCACCGGGTTAGATACAGAGTAAAGCTCCCTCGACACTGTCCCCATCAAACACTCCCAGGACAGGTACTGCACGGGGTTAGATACAGAGTAAAGCTCCCTCTACACTGTCCCCATCAAACACTCCCAGGACAGGTGCAGCATGGGGTTAGATACAGAGTAAATTACCCTCTACACCGTCCCCATCAAACACTCCCAGGACAGGTACAGCACGGGGTTAGCTGCAGATTAAAGCTCCCTCTTCACTGTCCCCATCAAACACTCCCAGGACAGGTACAGCACGGGGTTAGATACTGAGTAAAGCTCCCTTGACACTGTCCCCATCAAACACTCCCAGGACAGGTACAGCACGGGGTTAGGTACGGAGTAAAGCTCCCTCTACACTGTCCCCATCAAACACTCCCAGGACAGGTACAGCACAGGGTTAGATACAGAGTAAAGCTCCCTCTACACTGTCCCCATCAAACAGTCCCAGGACAGATACAGCACGGGGTTAGATCCAGAGTAAATCTCCCTCTGCACTGTCCCCATCAAACACTCCCAGGACAGGTACAGCACGGGGTTAGATAGAGAGTAAAGCTCCCTCTACACTGTCCCCATCAAACACTCCCAGGACAGGTACAGCACGGGGTTAGATACAGAGTAAATCTCCCTCTACACTGTCCCCATCAAACATTCCAAGGACAGGTACAGCAAAGGGTTGGATACAGAGTAAAGTTCCCTCTACACCGTCCCCATCAAACTCTTCCAGGACAGGTACAGCATGGGGTTAGATACAGAGTAAAGCTCCCTCTACACTGTCCCCATCAAACACTCCCAGGACAGGTACAGCACGGGGTTCGATACTGAGTAAAGCTCCCTCTACACTGTCCCCATCAAACACTCCCAGGACAGGTACAGCACGAGGTTAAATACAGAGTAAAGCTCGCTCTACACTGTCCTCATCAAACACTCCCAGGACAGGTACAGCACGGGGGTTAGATACAGAGTAAAGCTCCCTCTACACTGTCCCCATCAAACACTCGCAGGACAGGTACAGCAAAGGGTTGTATACAGAGTAAAGCTCCCTCTACACCGTCCCCATCAAACACTCCCAGGACAGGTACAGCACGGGGTTAGATACAGAGTAAAGCTCCCTCTACACTGTCCCCATCAAACACTCCGAGGACAGGTACAGCACGAGGTTAGATACAGAGTAAAGCTCGCTCTACACTGTCCTCATCAAACACTCCCAGGACAGGTACAGCACCGGGTTAAATGCAGCGTAAAGCTCCCTCGACACGGTCCCCATCAAACACTCCCAGGACAGGTACAGCACGGGGGTTAGATACAGAGTAAAGCTCCCTCTACACTGTCCCCATCAAACACTCGCAGGACAGGTACTGCACGGCGTTAGATACAGAGTAAAGCTCCCTCGACACTGTCCCCATCAAACACTCCCAGGACAGGTGCAGCATGGGGTTAGATACAGAGTAAATCTCCCTCTACACTGTCCCCATCAAACACTCCCAGGACAGGTACAGCACGGGGTTAGATACAGAGTAAAGCTCCCTCTACACTGTCCCCCATCAAACACTCCCAGGAAAGGTACAGCACGGGGTTTGATACAGAGTAAAGCTCCCTCTACACTGTCCCCATCAAACACTCCCAGGACAGGTACAGCACGGGGTTAGATACAGAGTAAAGCTCCCTCTACACTGTCTCCATTCAAACACTCCCAGTACAGGTACAGCATAGGGTTAGATACAGAGTAAAGCTCCCTCTACACTATCCCCCATCAAACACTCCCAGGGCAGATACAGCACGGGGCTAGATACAGAGTAAAGCTCCCTCTACACTGTCCCCATCAAACACTCCCAGGACAGGTACAGCACGGGGCTAGATACAGAGTAAAGCTCCCTCTACACTGTCCCCATCAAACAATCCCAGGACAGGTACAGCACAGGGTTAGATACAGAGTAAAGCTCCCTCTACACTGTCCCCATCAAACACTCCCAGGACAGGTACAGCTCGGGGTTAGATACAGAGTAAAGCTCCCTCTACACTGTCCCCATCAAACACTCCCAGGACAGGTACAGCACGGGGTTAGATACAGAGTAAAGCTCCCTCTACACTGTCCCCATCAAACACTCCCAGGACAGGTACAGCACGGGGTTATATACAGAGTAAAGCTCCCTCTACACTGTCCCCATCAAACACTTCCAGGACAGGTACAGCACGGGGAAAGATACAGAACAAAGCTCCCTCTACACTGTCCCCATCAAACACTCCCAGGACAGTTACAGCACTGGGTTAGATACAGAGTAAAGCTCCCTCTACACTGTCCCCATCGAACACTCCCAGGACATGTACAGCACGGGGTAAGATACAGAACAAAGCTCCCTCTACACTCTCCCCATCAAACACTCCCAGGACAGTTACAGCACAGGGTTAGATACAGAGTAAAGCTCCCTCTACACTGTCCCCATCAAACAGTCCCAGGACAGGTACAGCACGGGGTTAGATACAGAGTAAAGCTCCCTCTACACTGTCCCCATCAAACAATCCCAGGACAGGTACAGCACGGGGTTAGATACAGAGTAAAGCTCCCTCTACACTGTCCCCATCAAACAATCCCAGGACAGGTACAGCACGGGGTTAGATACAGAGTAAAGCTCCCTCTACACTGTCCCCATCAAACAATCCCAGGACAGATACAGCACGGGGTTAGATACAGAGTAAAGCTCCTCTACACTGTCCCCATCAAACACTCCCAGGACAGGTACAGCACGGGGTTAGATACAGAGTAAAGCTCCCTCTACACTGTCCCCATCAAACACTCCCAGGACAAGTACAGCACGGGGTTAGATACAGAGTAAAGCTCACTCTACACTGTCCACATCAAACACTCCCAGGACAGGTACAGCACGGGGTTAGATACAGAGTTAATCTCCCTCTGCACTGTCCCCATCAAACATCCCAGGACAGGTACAGCACGGGGTTAGATACAGAGTAAAGCTCCCTCTACACTGTCCCCACCAACACTCCCAGGACAGGTACAGCATGGGGTTAGATACACAGTAAAGCTCCCTCTACACTGTCCCCATCAAACACTCCCAGGACAGGTACAGCACGGGGTTAGATACAGAGTAAAGCTCCCTCTACACTGTCCCCATCAAACACTCCCAGGACAGGTACAGCATGGGGTTAGGTACACAGTAAAGCTCCCTCTACACTGTCCCCAGCAAACATCCCAGGACAGGTACAGCACGCTGTTAGATACAGAGTAAAGCTCCTTCTACACTATCCCCATCAAACACTCCCAGGACAGGTACAGCACGGGGTTAGATGCAGATTAAAGCACCCTCGACACTGTCCTCATCAAACACTCCCAGGACAGGTGCAGCACGAGGTTAGATACAGAGTAAAGCTCCCTCTACACTGTCCCCATCAAACACTCCCAGGACAGGTACAGCACGGGGTTAGATACAGAGTAAAGCTCCCTCTACACTGTCCCCATCAAACACCCCCAGGACAGGTACAGCACGGGGTTAGATACAGAGTAAAGCTCCCTCTACACTGTCCCCATGAAACACTCCCAGGTCAGGTACAGCAAGGGGTTAGATGCAAATTAAAGCTCCCTCTTCACTGTCCCCATCAAACACTCCCAGGACTGGTCCAGCATAGGGTTAGATACAGAGTAAATCTCCCTCTACACTATCCCCATCAAACACTCCCAGGACAGGTACAGCACGGGGTTCGATACAGAGTAAAGCTCCCTCGACACTGTCCCCATCAAACACTCCCAGGACAGGTACAGCACGGGGTTAGGTACGGAGTAAAGTTCCCTCGACACTGTCCCCATCAAACACTCCCAGGACAGGTACAGCAAAGGGTTGGATACAGAGTAAAGCTCCCTCTACACCGTCCCCATCAAACACTCCCAGGACAGGTACAGCATGGGGTTAGATACAGAGTTAAGCTCCCTCTACACTGTCCCCATCAAACACTCCCAGGACAGGTACAGCACGGGGTTAGATACAGCGTAAAGCTCCCTCTACACTGTCCCCATCAAACACTCCCAGGACAGGTACAGCACGGGGTTAGATACAGAGTAAAGCTCCCTCTACACTGTCCCCATCAAACACTCCCAGGACAGGTGCAGCACGGGGTTAGATACAGAGTAAAGCTCCCTCTACACTGTCCCCATCAAACACTCCCAGGTCAGGTACAGCACGGGGTTAGATGCAGATTAAAGCTCCCTCTTCACTGTCCCCATCAAACACTCCCAGGACAGGTCCAGCATAGGGTCAGATACAGAGTAAATCTCCCTCTACACTATCCCCATCAAACACTCCCAGGACAGGTCCAGCATAGGGTTAGATACAGAGTAAAGCTCCCTCGACACTGTCCCCATCAAACACTCCCGGGACAGGTACAGCACGGGGTTAGGTACGGAGTAAAGCTCCCTCTACACTGTCCCCATCAAACACTCCCAGGACAGGTACAGCAAAGGGTTGGATACAGAGTAAAGCTCCCTCTACACCGTCCCCATCAAACACTCCCAGGACAGGTACAGCATGGGGTTAGATACAGAGTAAAGCTCCCTCTACACTATCCCCATCAAACACTCCCAGGACAGGTACAGCACGGGGTTAGATACTGAGTAAAGCTCCGTCTACACTGTCCCCATCAAACAATCCCAGGACAGGTACAGCACGGGGTTAGATACAGAGTAAAGCTCCCTCGACACGGTCCCATCAAACACTCCCAGGACAGGTACAGCACCGGGTTAGATACAGAGTAAAGCTCCCTCGACACTGTCCCCATCAAACACTCCCAGGACAGGTACTGCACGGGGTTAGATACAGAGTAAAGCTCCCTCTACACTGTCCCCATCAAACACTCCCAGGACAGGTGCAGCATGGGGTTAGATACAGAGTAAATTACCCTCTACACCGTCCCCATCAAACACTCCCAGGACAGGTACAGCACGGGGTTAGCTGCAGATTAAAGCTCCCTCTTCACTGTCCCCATCAAACACTCCCAGGACAGGTACAGCACGGGGTTAGATACTGAGTAAAGCTCCCTTGATACTGTCCCCATCAAACACTCCCAGGACAGGTACAGCACGGGGTTAGGTACGGAGTAAAGCTCCCTCTACACTGTCCCCATCAAACACTCCCAGGACAGGTACAGCACAGGGTTAGATACAGAGTAAAGCTCCCTCTACACTGTCCCCATCAAACAGTCCCAGGACAGATACAGCACGGGGTTAGATCCAGAGTAAATCTCCCTCTGCACTGTCCCCATCAAACACTCCCAGGACAGGTACAGCACGGGGTTAGATAGAGAGTAAAGCTCCCTCTACACTGTCCCCATCAAACACTCCCAGGACAGGTACAGCACGGGGTTAGATACAGAGTAAATCTCCCTCTACACTGTCCCCATCAAACATTCCAAGGACAGGTACAGCAAAGGGTTGGATACAGAGTAAAGTTCCCTCTACACCGTCCCCATCAAACTCTTCCAGGACAGGTACAGCATGGGGTTAGATACAGAGTAAAGCTCCCTCTACACTGTCCCCATCAAACACTCCCAGGACAGGTACAGCACGGGGTTCGATACTGAGTAAAGCTCCCTCTACACTGTCCCCATCAAACACTCCCAGGACAGGTACAGCACGAGGTTAAATACAGAGTAAAGCTCGCTCTACACTGTCCTCATCAAACACTCCCAGGACAGGTACAGCACGGGGGTTAGATACAGAGTAAAGCTCCCTCTACACTGTCCCCATCAAACACTCGCAGGACAGGTACAGCAAAGGGTTGTATACAGAGTAAAGCTCCCTCTACACCGTCCCCATCAAACACTCCCAGGACAGGTACAGCACGGGGTTAGATACAGAGTAAAGCTCCCTCTACACTGTCCCCATCAAACACTCCGAGGACAGGTACAGCACGAGGTTAGATACAGAGTAAAGCTCGCTCTACACTGTCCTCATCAAACACTCCCAGGACAGGTACAGCACCGGGTTAAATGCAGCGTAAAGCTCCCTCGACACGGTCCCCATCAAACACTCCCAGGACAGGTACAGCACGGGGGTTAGATACAGAGTAAAGCTCCCTCTACACTGTCCCCATCAAACACTCGCAGGACAGGTACTGCACGGCGTTAGATACAGAGTAAAGCTCCCTCGACACTGTCCCCATCAAACACTCCCAGGACAGGTGCAGCATGGGGTTAGATACAGAGTAAATCTCCCTCTACACTGTCCCCATCAAACACTCCCAGGACAGGTACAGCACGGGGTTAGATACAGAGTAAAGCTCCCTCTACACTGTCCCCCATCAAACACTCCCAGGAAAGGTACAGCACGGGGTTTGATACAGAGTAAAGCTCCCTCTACACTGTCCCCATCAAACACTCCCAGGACAGGTACAGCACGGGGTTAGATACAGAGTAAAGCTCCCTCTACACTGTCTCCATTCAAACACTCCCAGTACAGGTACAGCATAGGGTTAGATACAGAGTAAAGCTCCCTCTACACTATCCCCCATCAAACACTCCCAGGGCAGATACAGCACGGGGCTAGATACAGAGTAAAGCTCCCTCTACACTGTCCCCATCAAACACTCCCAGGACAGGTACAGCACGGGGCTAGATACAGAGTAAAGCTCCCTCTACACTGTCCCCATCAAACAATCCCAGGACAGGTACAGCACAGGGTTAGATACAGAGTAAAGCTCCCTCTACACTGTCCCCATCAAACACTCCCAGGACAGGTACAGCTCGGGGTTAGATACAGAGTAAAGCTCCCTCTACACTGTCCCCATCAAACACTCCCAGGACAGGTACAGCACGGGGTTAGATACAGAGTAAAGCTCCCTCTACACTGTCCCCATCAAACACTCCCAGGACAGGTACAGCACGGGGTTATATACAGAGTAAAGCTCCCTCTACACTGTCCCCATCAAACACTTCCAGGACAGGTACAGCACGGGGAAAGATACAGAACAAAGCTCCCTCTACACTGTCCCCATCAAACACTCCCAGGACAGTTACAGCACTGGGTTAGATACAGAGTAAAGCTCCCTCTACACTGTCCCCATCGAACACTCCCAGGACATGTACAGCACGGGGTAAGATACAGAACAAAGCTCCCTCTACACTCTCCCCATCAAACACTCCCAGGACAGTTACAGCACAGGGTTAGATACAGAGTAAAGCTCCCTCTACTCTGTCCCCATCAAACAGTCCCAGGACAGGTACAGCACGGGGTTAGATACAGAGTAAAGCTCCCTCTACACTGTCCCCATCAAACAATCCCAGGACAGGTACAGCACGGGGTTAGATACAGAGTAAAGCTCCCTCTACACTGTCCCCATCAAACAATCCCAGGACAGGTACAGCACGGGGTTAGATACAGAGTAAAGCTCCTCTACACTGTCCCCATCAAACACTCCCAGGACAGGTACAGCACGGGGTTAGATACAGAGTAAAGCTCCCTCTACACTGTCCCCATCAAACACTCCCAGGACAAGTACAGCACGGGGTTAGATACAGAGTAAAGCTCACTCTACACTGTCCACATCAAACACTCCCAGGACAGGTACAGCACGGGGTTAGATACAGAGTTAATCTCCCTCTGCACTGTCCCCATCAAACATCCCAGGACAGGTACAGCACGGGGTTAGATACAGAGTAAAGCTCCCTCTACACTGTCCCCACCAACACTCCCAGGACAGGTACAGCATGGGGTTAGATACACAGTAAAGCTCCCTCTACACTGTCCCCATCAAACACTCCCAGGACAGGTACAGCACGGGGTTAGATACAGAGTAAAGCTCCCTCTACACTGTCCCCATCAAACACTCCCAGGACAGGTACAGCATGGGGTTAGGTACACAGTAAAGCTCCCTCTACACTGTCCCCAGCAAACATCCCAGGACAGGTACAGCACGCTGTTAGATACAGAGTAAAGCTCCTTCTACACTATCCCCATCAAACACTCCCAGGACAGGTACAGCACGGGGTTAGATGCAGATTAAAGCACCCTCGACACTGTCCTCATCAAACACTCCCAGGACAGGTACAGCACCGGGTTAAATGCAGCGTAAAGCTCCCTCGACACGGTCCCCATCAAACACTCCCAGGACAGGTACAGCACGGGGGTTAGATACAGAGTAAAGCTCCCTCTACACTGTCCCCATCAAACACTCGCAGGACAGGTACTGCACGGCGTTAGATACAGAGTAAAGCTCCCTCGACACTGTCCCCATCAAACACTCCCAGGACAGGTGCAGCATGGGGTTAGATACAGAGTAAATCTCCCTCTACACTGTCCCCATCAAACACTCCCAGGACAGGTACAGCACGGGGTTAGATACAGAGTAAAGCTCCCTCTACACTGTCCCCCATCAAACACTCCCAGGACAGGTACAGCACGGGGTTTGATACAGAGTAAAGCTCCCTCTACACTGTCCCCATCAAACACTCCCAGGACAGGTACAGCACGGGGTTAGATACAGAGTAAAGCTCCCTCTACACTGTCTCCATTCAAACACTCCCAGTACAGGTACAGCATAGGGTTAGATACAGAGTAAAGCTCCCTCTACACTATCCCCCATCAAACACTCCCAGGGCAGATACAGCACGGGGCTAGATACAGAGTAAAGCTCCCTCTACACTGTCCCCATCAAACACTCCCAGGACAGGTACAGCACGGGGCTAGATACAGAGTAAAGCTCCCTCTACACTGTCCCCATCAAACAATCCCAGGACAGGTACAGCACAGGGTTAGATACAGAGTAAAGCTCCCTCTACACTGTCCCCATCAAACACTCCCAGGACAGGTACAGCTCGGGGTTAGATACAGAGTAAAGCTCCCTCTACACTGTCCCCATCAAACACTCCCAGGACAGGTACAGCACGGGGTTAGATACAGAGTAAAGCTCCCTCTACACTGTCCCCATCAAACACTCCCAGGACAGGTACAGCACGGGGTTATATACAGAGTAAAGCTCCCTCTACACTGTCCCCATCAAACACTTCCAGGACAGGTACAGCACGGGGAAAGATACAGAACAAAGCTCCCTCTACACTGTCCCCATCAAACACTCCCAGGACAGTTACAGCACTGGGTTAGATACAGAGTAAAGCTCCCTCTACACTGTCCCCATCGAACACTCCCAGGACATGTACAGCACGGGGTAAGATACAGAACAAAGCTCCCTCTACACTCTCCCCATCAAACACTCCCAGGACAGTTACAGCACAGGGTTAGATACAGAGTAAAGCTCCCTCTACACTGTCCCCATCAAACAGTCCCAGGACAGGTACAGCACGGGGTTAGATACAGAGTAAAGCTCCCTCTACACTGTCCCCATCAAACAATCCCAGGACAGGTACAGCACGGGGTTAGATACAGAGTAAAGCTCCCTCTACACTGTCCCCATCAAACAATCCCAGGACAGGTACAGCACGGGGTTAGATACAGAGTAAAGCTCCCTCTACACTGTCCCCATCAAACAATCCCAGGACAGATACAGCACGGGGTTAGATACAGAGTAAAGCTCCTCTACACTGTCCCCATCAAACACTCCCAGGACAGGTACAGCACGGGGTTAGATACAGAGTAAAGCTCCCTCTACACTGTCCCCATCAAACACTCCCAGGACAAGTACAGCACGGGGTTAGATACAGAGTAAAGCTCACTCTACACTGTCCACATCAAACACTCCCAGGACAGGTACAGCACGGGGTTAGATACAGAGTTAATCTCCCTCTGCACTGTCCCCATCAAACATCCCAGGACAGGTACAGCACGGGGTTAGATACAGAGTAAAGCTCCCTCTACACTGTCCCCACCAACACTCCCAGGACAGGTACAGCATGGGGTTAGATACACAGTAAAGCTCCCTCTACACTGTCCCCATCAAACACTCCCAGGACAGGTACAGCACGGGGTTAGATACAGAGTAAAGCTCCCTCTACACTGTCCCCATCAAACACTCCCAGGACAGGTACAGCATGGGGTTAGGTACACAGTAAAGCTCCCTCTACACTGTCCCCAGCAAACATCCCAGGACAGGTACAGCACGCTGTTAGATACAGAGTAAAGCTCCTTCTACACTATCCCCATCAAACACTCCCAGGACAGGTACAGCACGGGGTTAGATGCAGATTAAAGCACCCTCGACACGGTCCCCATCAAACACTCCCAGGACAGGTACAGCACGGGGTTAGATACAGAGTTAAGCTCCCTCTACAAACACTCCCAGGACAGGTACCGCACAGGGTTAGATACAGAGTTAAGCTCCCTCTGCACTGGCCCCATCAAACATCCCAGGACAGGTACAGCACGGGGTTAGATGCAGAGTAAAGCACCCTCGACACGGTCCCCATCAAACACTCCCAGGACAGGTACAGCACGGGGTTAGATACAGAGTAAAGCTCCCTCTACAAACACTCCCAGGACAGGTACCGCACAGGGTTAGATACAGAGTTAAGCTCCCTCTGCACTGTCCCCATCAAACATCCCAGGACAGGTACAGCACGGGGTTAGATACACAGTAAAGCTCCCTCTGCACCGTCCCCATCAAACACTCCCAGGACAGGTACAGCACGGGGTTAGATACAGAGTAAAGCTCCCTCTACACTGTCCCCATCAAACACTCCCAGGACAGGTACAGCACGAGGTTAGATACAGAGTAAAGCTCGCTCTACACTGTCCTCATCAAACACTCCCAGGACAGGTACAGCACCGGGTTAAATGCAGCGTAAAGCTCCCTCGACACGGTCCCCATCAAACACTCCCAGGACAGGTACAGCACGGGGGTTAGATACAGAGTAAAGCTCCCTCTACACTGTCCCCATCAAACACTCGCAGGACAGGTACTGCACGGCGTTAGATACAGAGTAAAGCTCCCTCGACACTGTCCCCATCAAACACTCCCAGGACAGGTGCAGCATGGGGTTAGATACAGAGTAAATCTCCCTCTACACTGTCCCCATCAAAAACTCCCAGGACAGGTACAGCACGGGGTTAGATACAGAGTAAAGCTCCCTCTACACTGTCCCCCATCAAACACTCCCAGGACAGGTACAGCACGGGGTTTGATACAGAGTAAAGCTCCCTCTACACTGTCCCCATCAAACACTCCCAGGACAGGTACAGCACGGGGTTAGATACAGAGTAAAGCTCCCTCTACACTGTCTCCATTCAAACACTCCCAGTACAGGTACAGCATAGGGTTAGATACAGAGTAAAGCTCCCTCTACACTATCCCCCATCAAACACTCCCAGGGCAGATACAGCACTGCGCTAGATACAGAGTAAAGCTCCCTCTACACTGTCCCCATCAAACACTCCCAGGACAGGTACAGCACGGGGCTAGATACAGAGTAAAGCTCCCTCTACACTGTCCCCATCAAACACTCCCAGGACAGGTACAGCTCGGGGTTAGATACAGAGTAAAGCTCCCTCTACACTGTCCCCATCAAACACTCCCAGGACAGGTACAGCACGGGGTTAGATACAGAGTAAAGCTCCCTCTACACTGTCCCCATCAAACACTCCCAGGACAGGTACAGCACGGGGTTAGATACAGAGTAAAGCTCCCTCTACACTGTCCCCATCAAACACTCCCAGGACAGGTACAGCACGGGGTTAGATACAGAGTAAAGCTCCCTCTACACTGTCCCCATCAAACAATTCCAGGACAGGTACAGCACGGGGTAAGATACAGAACAAAGCTCCCTCTACACTGTCCCCATCAAACACTCCCAGGACAGTTACAGCACAGGGTTAGATACAGAGTAAAGCTCCCTCTACACTCTCCCCATCAAACACTCCCAGGACAGTTACAGCACAGGGTTAGATACAGAGTAAAGCTCCCTCTACACTGTCCCCATCAAACACTCCCAGGACAGGTACAGCACGGGGTTAGATACAGAGTAAAGCTCCCTCTACACTGTCCCCATCAAACAATCCCAGGACAGGTACAGCACGGGGTTAGATACAGAGTAAAGCTCCCTCTACACTGTCCCCATCAAACAATCCCAGGACAGGTACAGCACGGGGTTAGATACAGAGTAAAGCTCCCTCTACACTGTCCCCATCAAACAATCCCAGGACAGGTACAGCACGGGGTTAGATACAGAGTAAAGCTCCTCTACACTGTCCCCATCAAACACTCCCAGGACAAGTACAGCACGGGGTTAGATACAGAGTAAAGCTCCCTCTACACTGTCCCCATCAAACACTCCCAGGACAAGTACAGCACGGGGTTAGATACAGAGTAAAGCTCACTCTACACTGTCCACATCAAACACTCCCAGGACAGGTACAGCACGGGGTTAGATACAGAGTTAATCTCCCTCTGCACTGTCCCCATCAAACATCCCAGGACAGGTACAGCACGGGGTTAGATACAGAGAAAAGCTCCCTCTACACTGTCCCCACCAACACTCCCAGGACAGGTACAGCATGGGGTTAGATACACAGTAAAGCTCCCTCTACACTGTCCCCATCAAACACTCCCAGGACAGGTACAGCACGGGGTTAGATACAGAGTAAAGCTCCCTCTACACTGTCCCCATCAAACACTCCCAGGACAGGTACAGCATGGGGTTAGGTACACAGTAAAGCTCCCTCTACACTGTCCCCAGCAAACATCCCAGGACAGGTACAGCACGCTGTTAGATACAGAGTAAAGCTCCTTCTACACTATCCCCATCAAACACTCCCAGGACAGGTACAGCACGGGGTTAGATGCAGATTAAAGCACCCTCGACACGGTCCCCATCAAACACTCCCAGGACAGGTACAGCACGGGGTTAGATACAGAGTAAAGCTCCCTCTACAAACACTCCCAGGACAGGTACCGCACAGGGTTAGATACAGAGTTAAGCTCCCTCTGCACTGGCCCCATCAAACATCCCAGGACAGGTACAGCACGGGGTTAGATGCAGAGTAAAGCACCCTCGACACGGTCCCCATCAAACACTCCCAGGACAGGTACAGCACGGGGTTAGATACAGAGTAAAGCTCCCTCTACAAACACTCCCAGGACAGGTACCGCACAGGGTTAGATACAGAGTTAAGCTCCCTCTGCACTGTCCCCATCAAACATCCCAGGACAGGTACAGCACGGGGTTAGATACACAGTAAAGTTCCCTCTGCACTGTCCCCATCAAACATCCCAGGACAGGTACAGCACGGGGTTAGATACAGAGTAAAGCTCCCTCTAGACTGTCCAGATAAACACTCCCAGGACAGGTACAGCACGGGGTTATATACAGAGTAAAGCACCCTCGACACCGTCCCCATCAAACACTCCCAGGACAGGTACAGAATGGGGTTAGATGCAGATTAAAGCTCCCTCTACACTGTCCACATCAAACACTCCCAGGACAGGTACAGAATGGGGTTAGATACAGAGTCAAGCTCCCTCTACACTGTCCCCATCAAACACTCCCAGGACAGGTACAGCATAGGGTTAGATACAGAGTAAATCTCCCTCTACACTATCCCCCATCAAACACTCCCAGGGCAGGTACGGCACGGGCTAGATACAGAGTAAATCTCCCTCTACACTGTACCCATCAAACACTCCCAGGACAGCTACAGCACGGGGTTAGATACAGAGTAAAGCTCCCTCTCCACTGTCCCCATCAAACATCCCAGGACAGGTACAACACTGGGTTAGGTACAGAGTAAAGCTCCCTCTACACTGTCCCCATCAAACACTCCCAGGACAGGTACAGCACGGGGTTAGATACAGAGTAAAGCTGCCTCTACACTGTCCCCATCAAACACTCCCAGGACAGGTACAGCACGGGGGTTAGATACAGAGTAAAGCTCCCTCTACACTGTCTCCATCAAACACTCCCAGGACCGGTACAGCACGGGGTTAGATACAGAGTAAAGCTCCCTCTACAAACACTCCCAGGACAGGTACCGCACAGGGTTAGATACAGAGTTAAGCTCCCTCTGCACTGTCCCCATCAAACATCCCAGGACAGGTACAGCACGGGGTTAGATACACAGTAAAGCTCCCTCTACACTGTCCGCATCAAACATCCCAGGACATGTACAGCACTGGGTTAGATACAGAGTAAAGCTCCCTCTAGACTGTCCCCATCAAACACTCCCAGGACAGGTACAGCACGGGGTTATATACAGAGTAAAGCACCCTCTACACCGTCCCCATCAAACACTCCCAGGACAGGTACAGAATGGGGTTAGATACAGAGTCAAGCTCCCTCTACACTGTCCCCATCAAACACTCCCAGGACAGGTACAGCATAGGGTTAGATACAGAGTAAATCTCCCTCTACACTGTCCCCATCAAACACTCCCAGGACAGGTACAGCACGGGGTTAGATACAGAGTAAAGCTCCCTCTAGACTGTCCAGATCAAACACTCCCAGGACAGGTACAGCACGGGGTTATATACAGAGTAAAGCACCCTCGACACCGTCCCCATCAAACACTCCCAGGACAGGTACAGAATGGGGTTAGATGCAGATTAAAGCTCCCTCTACACTGTCCACATCAAACACTCCCAGGACAGGTACAGAATGGGGTAAGATACAGAGTCAAGCTCCCTCTACACTGTCCCCATCAAACACTCCCAGGACAGGTACAGCATAGGGTTAGATACAGAGTAAATCTCCCTCTACACTATCCCCCATCAAACACTCCCAGGGCAGGTACGGCACGGGGTTAGATACAGAGTAAATCTCCCTCTACACTGTACCCATCAAACACTCCCAGGACAGCTACAGCACGGGGTTAGATACAGAGTAAAGCTCCCTCTCCACTGTCCCCATCAAACATCCCAGGACAGGTACAACACTGGGTTAGGTACAGAGTAAAGCTCCCTATACACTGTCCCCATCAAACACTCCCAGGACAGGTACAGCACGGGGTTAGATACAGAGTAATGCTCCCTCGACACGGTCCCCATCAAACACTCCCAGGACAGGTACAGCACGGAGTTATATACAGAGTAAAGCTTCCTCTACACTGTCCCCATCAAACACTCCCAGGACAGGTACAGCACGGGGTTAGATACAGAGTAAAGCTGCCTCTACACTGTCCCCATCAAACACTCCCAGGACAGGTACAGCACGGGGGTTAGATACAGAGTAAAGCTCCCTCTACACTGTCTCCATCAAACACTCCCAGGACCGGTACAGCACGGGGTTAGATACAGAGTAAAGCTCCCTCTAGACTGTCCACATCAAACACTCCCAGGACAGGTACAGCACGGGGTTATATACAGAGTAAAGCACCCTCTACACCGTCCCCATCAAACACTCCCAGGACAGGTACAGAATGGGGTTAGATACAGAGTCAAGCTCCCTCTACACTGTCCCCATCAAACACTCCCAGGACAGGTACAGCATAGGGTTAGATACAGAGTAAATCTCCCTCTACACTGTACCCATCAAACACTCCCAGGACAGGTACAGCACGGGGTTAGATACAGAGGAAAGCTCCCTCTCCACTGTCCCCATCAAACATCCCAGGACAGGTACAGCACGGTGTTAGATACAGAGTAATGCTACCTCTACACTGTCCCCATCAAACACTCCCAGGACAGGTACAGCACGGTGTTAGATACAGAGTAATGCTCCCTCTACACTGTCCCCATCAAACACTCCCAGGACAGGTACAGCACGGGGTTAGATACAGAGTAAAGCTCCCTCTACACTGTCCCCATCAAACACTCCCAGGACAGGTACAGCACGTGGTTAGATACAGAGTAATGGTCCCTCGACACGGTCCCCATCAAACACTCCCAGGACAGGTACAGCACGGGGTTAGATACAGAGTAAAGCTCCACCTACACTGTCCCCAACAAACACTCCCAGGACAGGTACAGCACGGGGTTAGGTACGGAGTAAAGCTCCACCTACACTGTCCCCATCAAACACTCCCAGGACAGGTACAGCATGGGGTTAGATACAGAGTAAAGCTCCCTCTACACTGTCCCCATCAAACACTCCAAGGACAGGTACAACACTGGGTTATATACAGAGTAAAGCTCCCTCCAGGCAGTCCCCATCAAACACTCCCAGGACAGGTACAGCACAGGGTTACTTACAGAGTAAAACTCTCTCCACACAGATTAAAGGTCCCTCGACACGGTCCCCATAAAACACTCCCAGGACATGTACAGCACGGGGTTCGATACAGAGTAAAGCTCCCTCTACACTGTCCCCATCAAACAATCCCAGGACAGGTACATCTTGGGGTTAGATACAGAGTAAAGCTCCCTCTGCACTGTCCCCATCAAACACTCCCAGCACAGGTACAGCACGGGGCTAGATACAGAGTAAAGCTCCCTCTCCACTGTCCCCATCAAACACTCCCAGGACAGGTACAGCACGGGGTTAGATACAGAGTAAAGCTCCCTCTACACTGTCCCCATCAAACACTCCCAGGACAGGTACAGCACAGGGTTAGATACAGAGTAAAGCTCCCTCTACACTGTCCCCATCAAACACTCCCAGGACAGGTACAGCACGGGGTTAGATACAGAGTAAAGCTCCCTCTACACTGTCCCCATCAAACACTCCCAGGACAGGTACAGCACAGGGTTAGATACAGAGTAAAGCTCCCTCGACACGGTCCCCATCAAACACTCCCAGGACAGATACACCACGGGATTAGATACTGAGTAAAGCTCGCTCTACACTGTCCCCATCAAACACTCCCAGGACAGGTACAGCACGGGGTTAGATACAGAGTAAAGCTCCCTCTACACTGTCCCCATCAAACACTCCCAGGACAGGTACAGCATGGGGTTAGATACAGAGTAAAGCTCGCTCTACACTGACCCTATCAAACTCTCCCAGGACAGGTACAGCACGGGGTTAGATACAGAGTAAAGCTCCCTCTACACTGTCCCCATCAAACAATCACAGGACAGGTACAGCACGGGGTTAGATACAGAGTAAAGCTCCCTCTACACTGTCCCATCAAACACTCCCAGGACAGGTACAGCACGGGGTTAGATACAGAGTAAAGCTCCTCTACACTGTCCCCATCAAACACTCCCAGGACAGGTACAGCACGGGGTTAGATACAGAGTAAAGCTCCTCTACACTGTCCCCATCAAACAATCCCAGGACAGGTACAGCACGGGGTTAGATACAGAGTAAAGCTCCCTCCACACTGTCCCCATCAAACACTCCCAGGACAGGTACAGCACGCGGTTTGATACAGAGTAAAGCTCCCTCTACACTGTTCCCATCAAACGCTCCCAGGACAGGTACAGCACGGGGTTAGATACAGAGTTAATCTCCCTCTGCACTGTCCCCATCAAACATCCCAGGACAGGTACAGCACGGGGTTAGATACACAGTAAAGCTCCCTCTACACTGTCCCCATCAAACATCCCAGGACAGGTACAGCACGGGGTTAGATACAGAGTAAAGCTCCCTCTACACTGTCCCCATCAAACACTCCCAGGAGAGGTACAGCATGGGGTTAGATACACAGTAAAGCTCCCTCTACACTGTCCCCATCAAACATCCCAGGACAGGTACAGCACGCTGTTAGATCCAGAGGAAAGCTCCTTCTACACTATACCCATCAAACACTCCCAGGACAGGTACAGCACGGGGTTAGATACAGAGTAAAGCTTCCTCTACACTGTCCCCATCAAACACTCCCAGGACAGGTACAGCACGGGGTTAGATGCAGATTAAAGAACCCTCGACACGGTCCCCATCAAACATCCCAGGACAGGTACAGCACGCTGTTAGATACAGAGTAAAGCTCCTTCTACACTATCCCCATCAAACACTCCCAGGACAGGTACAGCACGGGGTTAGATACAGAGTAAAGCTCCTTCTACACTATCCCCATCAAACACTCCCAGGACCGGTACAGCACGGGTTAGATACAGATTAAAGCACCCTCGACACGGTCCCCATCAAACACTCCCAGGACAGGTACAGCACGGGGTTAGATACAGAGTAAAGCTCCCTCTACAAACACTCCCAGGACAGGTACCGCACAGGGTTAGATACAGAGTTAAGCTCTCTCTGCACTGTCCCCATCAAACATCCCAGGACAGGTACAGCACGGGGTTAGATACACAGTAAAGCTCCCTCTACACTGTCCCCATCAAACATCCCAGGAGAGGTACAGCACGGGGTTAGATACAGAGTAAAGCTCCCTCTAGACTGTCCACATCAAACACTCCCAGGACAGGTACAGCACGGGGTTATATACAGAGTAAAGCACCCTCTACACCGTCCCCATCAAACACTCCCAGGACAGGTACAGAATGGGGTTAGATGCAGATTAAAGCTCCCTCTACACTGTCCACATCAAACACTCCCAGGACAGGTACAGAATGGGGTTAGATACAGAGTCAAGCTCCCTCTACACTGTCCCCATCAAACACTCCCAGGACAGGTACAGCATAGGGTTAGATACAGAGTAAATCTCCCTCTACACTATCCCCCATCAAACACTCCCAGGGCAGGTACAGCACGGGGTTAGATACAGAGTAAATATCCCTCTACACTGTACCCATCAAACACTCCCAGGACAGGTACAGCACGGGGTTAGATACAGAGTAAAGCTCCCTCTGCACTGTCCCCATCAAACATCCCAGGACAGGTACAGCACGGGGATAGAGACAGAGTAAAGCTCCCTCTACACTGTCCCCATCAAATACTCCCAGGACAGGTACAGCACAGGGTTAGATACAGAGTAAAGCTCCCTCTACACTGTCCCCATCAAATACTCCCAGGACAGGAACAACACTGGGTTAGGTACAGAGTAAAGCTCCATCTACACTGTCCCCATCAAACACTCCCAGGACAGGTACAGCACGGGGTTAGATACAGAGTAAAGCTCCCTCAACACTGTCCCCATCAAACATCCCAGGACAGGTACAGCACGGGGATAGAGACAGAGTAAAGCTCCCTCTACACTGTCCCCATCAAACACTCCCAGGACAGGTACAACACTGGGTTAGGTACAGAGTAAAGCTCCCTCTACACTGTCCCCATCAAACACTCCCAGGACAGGTACAGCACGGGGTTAGATACAGAGTAAAGCTCCCTCTACACTGTCCCCATCAAACACTCCCAGGACAGGTACAGCACGGGGTTAGATACAGAGTAAAGTTCCCTCGACACGGTCCCCATCAAACACCCAGGACAGGTACAGCACGGAGTTATATACAGAGTAAAGCTTCCTCTACACTGTCCCCATCAAACACTCCCAGGACAGGTACAGCACGGGTTAGATATGGAGAAAAGCTCCCTCTACACTGTCTCCATCAAACACTCCCAGGACCGGTACAGCACGGGGTTAGATACAGAGTAAAGCACCCTCGACACGGTCCCCATCAAACACTCCCAGGACAGGTACAGCACGGGGTTAGATACAGAGTAAAGCTCCCTCTACAAACACTCCCAGGACAGGTACCGCACAGGGTTAGATACAGAGTTAAGCTCCCTCTGCACTGTCCCCATCAAACATCCCAGGACAGGTACAGCACGGGGTTATATACAGAGTAAAGCACCCTCTACACTGTCCCCATCAAACACTCCCAGGACAGGTACAACACTGGGTTAGGTACAGAGGAAAACTCCTTCTACACTATCCCCATCAAAAACTCCCAGGATAGGTACAGCACGGGGTTCGATACAGAGTAAATCTCCCTCGACACTGTCCCCATCAAACACTCCCAGGACAGGTACAGCACGGGGTTAGATACAGAGTAAAGCTCCATCTACGCTGTCCCCATCAAACACTCCCAGGACAGGTACAGCACGCGGTTTGATACAGAGTAAAGCTCCCTCTCCACTGTCCCCATCAAACATCCCAGGACAGGTACAGCACGGGTTAGATATGGAGAAAAGCTCCCTCTACACTGTCTCCATCAAACACTGCCAGGACCGGTACAGCACGGGGTTAGATACAGAGTAAAGCACCCTCGACACGGTCCCCATCAAACACTCCCAGGACAGGTACCGCACAGGGTTAGATACAGAGTTAAGCTCCCTCTGCACTGTCCCCATCAAACATCCCAGGACAGGTACAGCACGGGGTTAGATACACAGTAAAGCTCCCTCTACACTGTCCCCATCAAACATCCCAGGACAGGTACAGCACTGGGTTAGATACAGAGTAAACCTCCTTCTAGACTATCCACATCAAACACTCCCAGGACAGGTACAGCACAGGGTTAGATACAGAGTAAAGCTCCCTCTACACTATCCCCCATCAAACACTCCCAGGGCAGGTACGGCACGGGCTAGATACAGAGTAAATCTCCCTCTACACTGTACCCATCAAACACTCCCAGGACAGGTACAGCACGGGGTTAGATACAGAGTAAAGCTCCCTCGACATGGTCCCCATCAAACACTCCCAGCACAGGTACAGCATGGGGTAAGGTACAGAGTAAAGCTCCATCTACACTGTCCCCATCAACCATCCCAGGACAGGTACAGCACGGGGTTAGATACAGAGTTAAGCTCCCTCTACACTGTCCCCATCAAACATCCCAGGACAGGTACAGCACGGGGTTAGATGCACAGTAAAGCTCCCTCCACACTGTCCCCATCAAACATCCCACGACAGGTACAGCATGGTGTTAGATACGGAGGAAAGCTCCTTCTACACTATCCCCATCAAACACTCCCAGGACAGGTACAGCACGGGGTTAGGTACAGAGTAAAGCTCCCTCTACACTGTCCCCATCAAACACTCCCAGGACAGGTACAGCAAAGGTTTGGATACAGAGTAAAGCTCCCTCTACACCGTCCCCATCAAACACTCCCAGGACAGGTACAGCATGGGGTTAGATACAGAGTAAAGCTCCCTCGACACTGTCCCCATCAAACACTCCCAGGACAGGGACAGCACGGGGTGAGATACTGAGTAAAACTCCTTCTACAGTGTCTCCAACAAACACTCCCAGGACAGGTACAGCACGGGGTTAGATACAGAGTAAAGCTCCCTCTACACTGTCCCCATCAACACTCCCAGGACAGGTACTGCACGGGGTTAGATACAGAGTAAAGCTCTCTCTACACTGTCCCCATCAAACACTCCCAGGACAGGTACCGCACGTGGTTAGATACAGAGTAAAGCTCCATCTACACTGTCCCCATCAAACATCCCAGGACAGGTACAGCACGGGGTTAGATACAGAGTTAAGCTCCCTCTACACTGTTCCCATCAAACACTCCCAGGACAGGTACAGCACGGGGTTAGATACACAGTAAAGCTCCCTCGACACTGTCCCCATCAAACATCCCAGGACAGGTACAACACTGGGTTAGGTACAGAGGAAAACTCCTTCTACACTATCCCCATCAAAAACTCCCAGGATAGGTACAGCACGGGGTTCGATGCAGAGTAAATCTCCCTCGACACTGTCCCCATCAAACACTCCCAGGACAGGTACAGCACGGGGTTAGATACAGAGTAAAGCTCCATCTACGCTGTCCCCATCAAACACTCCCAGGACAGGTACAGCACGCGGTTTGATACAGAGTAAAGCTCCCTCTCCACTGTCCCCATCAAACATCCCAGGACAGGTACAGCACGGGTTAGATATGGAGAAAAGCTCCCTCTACACTGTCTCCATCAAACACTGCCAGGACCGGTACAGCACGGGGTTAGATACAGAGTAAAGCACCCTCGACACGGTCCCCATCAAACACTCCCAGGACAGGTACCGCACAGGGTTAGATACAGAGTTAAGCTCCCTCTGCACTGTCCCCATCAAACATCCCAGGACAGGTACAGCACGGGGTTAGATACACAGTAAAGCTCCCTCTACACTGTCCCCATCAAACATCCCAGGACAGGTACAGCACTGGGTTAGATACAGAGTAAACCTCCTTCTAGACTATCCACATCAAACACTCCCAGGACAGGTACAGCACAGGGTTAGATACAGAGTAAAGCTCCCTCTACACTATCCCCCATCAAACACTCCCAGGGCAGGTACGGCACGGGCTAGATACAGAGTAAATCTCCCTCTACACTGTACCCATCAAACACTCCCAGGACAGGTACAGCACGGGGTTAGATACAGAGTAAAGCTCCCTCGACATGGTCCCCATCAAACACTCCCAGCACAGGTACAGCATGGGGTAAGGTACAGAGTAAAGCTCCATCTACACTGTCCCCATCAACCATCCCAGGACAGGTACAGCACGGGGTTAGATACAGAGTTAAGCTCCCTCTACACTGTCCCCATCAAACATCCCAGGACAGGTACAGCACGGGGTTAGATGCACAGTAAAGCTCCCTCCACACTGTCCCCATCAAACATCCCACGACAGGTACAGCATGGTGTTAGATACGGAGGAAAGCTCCTTCTACACTATCCCCATCAAACACTCCCAGGACAGGTACAGCACGGGGTTAGGTACAGAGTAAAGCTCCCTCTACACTGTCCCCATCAAACACTCCCAGGACAGGTACAGCAAAGGTTTGGATACAGAGTAAAGCTCCCTCTACACCGTCCCCATCAAACACTCCCAGGACAGGTACAGCATGGGGTTAGATACAGAGTAAAGCTCCCTCGACACTGTCCCCATCAAACACTCCCAGGACAGGGACAGCACGGGGTGAGATACTGAGTAAAACTCCTTCTACAGTGTCTCCAACAAACACTCCCAGGACAGGTACAGCACGGGGTTAGATACAGAGTAAAGCTCCCTCTACACTGTCCCCATCAACACTCCCAGGACAGGTACTGCACGGGGTTAGATACAGAGTAAAGCTCTCTCTACACTGTCCCCATCAAACACTCCCAGGACAGGTACCGCACGTGGTTAGATACAGAGTAAAGCTCCATCTACACTGTCCCCATCAAACATCCCAGGACAGGTACAGCACGGGGTTAGATACAGAGTTAAGCTCCCTCTACACTGTTCCCATCAAACATCCCAGGACAGGTACAGCACGGGGTTAGATACACAGTAAAGCTCCCTCGACACTGTCCCCATCAAACATCCCAGGACAGGTACAGCACGGTGTTAGATACACAGTAAAGCTCCCTCTACACTGTCCCCATCAAACACTCCCAGGACAGGTACAGCACGGTGTTAGATATAGAGGAAAGCTCCTTCTACACTGTCCCCATCAAACACTCCCAGGACAGGTACAGCACGGGGTTAGGTACGGAGTAAAGCTCCCTCTACACTGTCCCCATCAAACACTCCCAGGACAGGTACAGCAAAGGGTTGGATACAGAGTAAAGCTCCCTCTGCACTGTCCCCATCAAACACTCCCAGGACAGGTACAGCATGGGGTTAGATACACGGTAAAGCTACCTCTACACTGTCCCCATCAAACATCCCAGGACAGGTACAGCACGGTGTTAGATACAAAGGAAAGCTCCTTCTACACTATCCCCATCAAACAGTCCCAGGACAGGTACAGCACGGGGTTCGATACAGAGTAAAGCTCCCTCGACACTGTTCCCATCAAACATCCCAGGACAGGTACAGCACGGGGTTAGATACACAGTAAAGCTCCCTCGACACTGTCCCCATCAAACATCCCAGGACAGGTACAGCACGGGGTTAGATACACAGTAAAGCTCCCTCTAAACTGTCCCCATCAAACACTCCCAGGACAGGTACAGCACGGTGTTAGATATAGAGGAATGCTCCTTCTACACTGTCCCCATCAAACACTCCCAGGACAGGTACAGCACGGGGTTAGGTACGGAGTAAAGCTCCCTCTGCACTGTCCCCATCAAACACTCCCAGGACAGGTACAGCATGGGGTTAGATACACGGTAAAGCTACCTCTACACTGTCCCCATCAAACATCCCAGGACAGGTACAGCACGGTGTTAGATACAGAGGAAAGCTCCTTCTACACTATCACCATCAAACACTCCCAGGACAGGTACAGCACGGGGTTCGATACAGAGTAAAGCTCCCTCGACACTGTCCCCATCAAACACTCCCAGGACAGGTACAGCACGGGGTTAGGTATGGAGTAAAGCTCCCTCTACACTGTCCCCATCAAACACTCCCAGGACAGGTACAGCAAAGGGTTGGATACAGAGTAAAGCTGCCTCTACACTGTCCCCATCAAACACTCCCAGGACAGGTACAGCACGGGGTTAGATACTGAGTAAAGCTCCCTCTACACTGTCCCCATCAGACAATCCCAGGACATATAGAGCACGGGGTTAGATACAGAGTAAAGCTCCCTCTAGACTGTCCTCATCAAACACTCCCAGGACAGGTACTGCACGGGGTTAGATACAGAGTAAAGCTCCCTCTACACTGTCCCCATCAAACGCTCCCAGGAAAGGTGCAGCATAGGGTTAGATACAGAGTAAAGTACCCTCTACACCGTCCCCATCAAACACTCCCAGGACAGGTACAGCTCGGGGTTAGATACAGAGTAAAGCTCCCTCGACACTGTCCCCATCAAACACTCCCAGGACAGGTACAGCACGGGGTTAGATATAGAGTAAAACTCCTTCTACAGTGTCCCCAACAAACACTCCCAGGACAGGTACAGCACGGGGTTAGATACAGAGTAAAGCTCCCTCTACACTGTCCCCATCAAACATCCCAGGACAGGTACAGCACGGGGTTAGATACAGAGGAAAGCTCCTTCTACACTATCCCCATCAAACACTCCCAGGACAGGTACAGCACGGGGTTAGGTACGGAGTAAAGCTCCCTCTACGCTGTCCCCATCAAACACTCCCAGGACAGGTACAGCAAAGGGTTGGATACAGAGTAAAGCTCCCTCTACACTGTCCCCATCAAACACTATCAGGACAGGTACAGCACGGGGTTAGATACTGAGCAAAGCTTCCTCTAGACTGTCCTCATCAAACACTCCCAGGACAGGTACTGCACGGGGTTAGATACAGAGTAAAGCTCCCTCTACACTGTCCCCATCAAACGCTCCCAGGACAGGTGCAGCATAGGGTTAGATACAGAGTAAAGTACCCTCTACACCGTCCCCATCAAACACTCCCAGGACAGGTACAGCTCGGGGTTAGATACAGAGTAAAGCTCCCTCTACGCTGTCCACATCAAACACTCCCAGGACAGGTACAGAATGGGGTTAGATACAGAGTCAATCTCCCTCTACACTGTCCCCATCAAACACTCCCAGGACAGGTACAGCAAAGGGTTGGATACAGAGTAAAGCTCCCTCTGCACTGTCCCCATCAAACACTCCCAGGACAGGTACAGCATGGGGTTAGATACACGGTAAAGCTACCTCTACACTGTCCCCATCAAACACTCCCAGGACAGGTACAGCACGGGGTTAGATACAGAGTAAAGCTCCCTCTACAATGTCCCCATCAAACACTCCCAGGACAGGTACAGCACGGGGTTAGATACAGAGTAAAGCGCCCTCTACACTGTCCCCATCAAACACTCCCAGGACAGGTACAGCACGGGGTTAGATACACAGTAAAGCTCCCTCGACACTGTCCCCATCAAACATCCCAGGACAGGTACAGCACGGGGTTAGATACACAGTAAAGCTCCCTCTAAACTGTCCCCATCAAACACTCCCAGGACAGGTACAGCACGGTGTTAGATATAGAGGAAAGCTCCTTCTACACTGTCCCCATCAAACACTCCCAGGACAGGTACAGCACGGGGTTAGGTACGAAGTAAAGCTCCCTCTACACTGTCCCCATCAAACACTCCCAGGACAGGTACAGCAAAGGGTTGGATACAGAGTAAAGCTCCCTCTGCACTGTCCCCATCAAACACTCCCAGGACAGGTACAGCATGGGGTTAGATACACGGTAAAGCTACCTCTACACTGTCCCCATCAAACATCCCAGGACAGGTACAGCACGGTGTTAGATACAGAGGAAAGCTCCTTCTACACTATCCCCATCAAACACTCCCAGGACAGGTACAGCACGGGGTTCGATACAGAGTAAAGCTCCCTCGACACTGTCCCCATCAAACACTCCCAGGACAGGTACAGCACGGGGTTAGGTACGGAGTAAAGCTCCCTCTACACTGTCCCCATCAGACACTCCCAGGACAGGTACAGCACGGGGTTAGATACTGAGTAAAGCTCCCTCTACACTGTCCCCATCAGACAATCCCAGGACATATACAGCACGGGGTTAGATACAGAGTAAAGCTCCCTCTAGACTGTCCCCATCAAACACTCCCAGGACAGGTACTGCACGGGGTTAGATACAGAGTAAAGCTCCCTCTACACTGTCCCCATCAAACGCTCCCAGGACAGGTGCAGCATAGGGTTAGATACTGAATAAAGTACCCTCTACACCGTCCCCATCAAACACTCCCAGGACAGGTACAGCTCGGGGTTAGATACAGAGTAAAGCTCCCTCGACACTGTCCCCATCAAACACTCCCAGGACAGGTACAGCACGGGGTTAGATACAGAGTAAAGCTCCCTCGACACGGTCCCCATCAAACACTCCCAGGACAGGTACAGCACGGGGTTAGATACAGAGTAAAACTCCTTCTACAGTGTCCCCAACAAACACTCCCAGGACAGGTACAGCACGGGGTTAGATACAGAGTAAAGCTCCCTCTACACTGTCCCCATCAAACATCCCAGGACAGGTACAGCACGGGGTTAGATACGGAGGAAAGCTCCTTCTACACTATCCCCATCAAACACTCCCAGGACAGGTACAGCACGGGGTTAGGTACGGAGTAAAGCTCCCTCTACACTGTCCCCATCAAACACTCCCAGGACAGGTACAGCAAAGGGTTGGATACAGAGTAAAGCTCGCTCTACACTGTCCCCATCAAACACTCCCAGGACAGGTACAGCACGGGGTTAGATACAGAGTAAAACTCCTTCTACAGTGTCCCCAACAAACAGTCCCAGGACAGGTACAGCACGGGGTTAGATACAGAGTAAAGCTCCCGCTACACTGTCCCCATCAAACACTCCCAGGACAGGTCCAGCACGCGGTTTGATACAGAGTAAAGCTCTCTCTACACTGTCCCCATCAAACACTCCCAGGACAGGTACAGCACGGGGTTAGATACAGAGTAAAGCTCCATCTACACTGTCCCCATCAAACATCCCAGGACAGGTACAGCACGGGGTTAGATACAGAGTTAAGCTTCCTCTACACTGTCCCCATCAAAAATCCCAGCACAGGTACAGCACGGGGTTAGATACAGAGTAAAGCTCCCTCGACACTGTCCCCATCAAACACTCCCAGGACAGGTACAGCACGGGGTTAGATACACAGTAAAGCTCCCTCTGCACTGTCCCCATCAAACATCCCAGGACAGGTACAGCACGGGGTTAGATACACAGTAAAGCTCCCTCTACACTGTCCCCATCAAACACTCCCAGGACAGGTACAGCACGGTGTTAGATATAGCGGAAAGCTCCTTCTACACTGTCCCCATCAAACACTCCCAGGACAGGTACAGCACGGGGTTAGGTACGGAGTAAAGCTCCCTCTACACTGTCCCCATCAAACACTCCCAGGACAAGTACAGCAAAGGGTTGGATACAGAGTAAAGCTCCCTCTACACCGTCCCCATCAAACACTCCCAGGACAGGTGCAGCATGGGGTTAGATACACAGTAAAGCTACCTCTACACTGTCCCCATCAAACATCGCAGGACAGGTACAGCACGGTGTTAGATACAGAGGAAAGCTCCTTCTACACTATCCCCATCAAACACTCCCAGGACAGGTACAGCACGGGGTTCGATACAGAGTAAATCTCCCTCGACACTGTCCCCATCAAACACTCCCAGGACAGGTACAGCACGGGGTTAGGTACGGAGTAAAGCTCCCTCTACACTGTCCCCATCAAGCACTCCCAGGACAGGTACTGCACGGGGTTAGATACAAAGTTAAGCTCCCTCTATACTGTCGCCATCAAACACTCCCAGGACAGGTGCAGCATAGGGTTAGATACAGAGTAAAGTACCCTCTACACCGTCCCATCAAACACTCCCAGGACAGGTACAGCTCGGGGTTAGATACAGAGTAAAGCTCCCTCTACACTGTCCACATCAAACACTCCCAGGAAAGGTACAGAATGGGGTTAGATACAGAGTAAAGTACCCTCTACACCATCCCCATCAAACACTCCCAGGACAGGTGCAGCATAGGGTTAGATACAGAGTAAAGTACCCTCTACACCGTCCCCATCAAACACTCCCAGGACAGGTACAGCACGGGGTTAGATCCAGAGTAAAGCTCCCTCTACACTGTCCCTATCAAACACTCCCAGGACAGGTACAGCACAGGGTTAGATACTGAGTAAAGCTCGCTCTACACTGTCCCCATCAAACACTCCCAGGACAGATACAGCACGGGGTTAGATACTGAGTAAAGCTCGCTCTACACTGTCCCCATCAAACACTCCCAGGACAGGTACAGCATGGGGTTAGATACACAGTAAAGCTCCCTCTCCACTGTCCCCATCAAACATCCCAGGACAGGTACAACACGGGGTTAGGTACAGAGTAAAGCTCCATCTACGCTGTCCCCATCAAACACTCCCAGGACAGGTACAGCACGCGGTTTGATACAGAGTAAAGCTCCCTCTACACTGTCCCCATCAAACACTCCCAGGACAGGTACAGCACGTGGTTAGATACAGAGTAAAGGTCCCTCGACACTGTCCCCATCAAACATCCCAGGACAGGTACAGCACAGGGTTAGATACAGAGTAAAGGTCCCTCTACACTGTCCCCATGAAACGCTCCCAGGACAGGTGCAGCACGGGGTTAGATACAGAGTAAAGCTCCCTCTACACTGTCCCCATCAAACACTCCCAGGACAGGTACAGCACGGGGTTAGATACAGAGTAAAGCTGCCTCTACCCTGCCCCATCAAACACTCCCAGGACAGGTACAGCATGGTGTTAGATACAGAGTAAAACTCCCTCTCCAGTGTCCCCAACAAACCCTCCCAGGACAGGTACAGCACGGGGTTAGATACAGAGTAAAGCTCCCTCTACACTGTCCCCATCAAACACTCCCAGGACAGGTACAGCACGCGGTTTGATACAGAGTAAAGCTCTCTCTACACTGTCCCCATCAAACACTCCCAAGACAGGTACAGCACGGGTTTCGATACAGAGTAAAGCTCCCTCTACACTGTCCCCATCAAACATCCCACGACAGGTCCAGCATGGTGTTAGATACAGAGTAAAGCTCCGTCTACACTGTCCCCTTCAAACACTCCCAGGACAGGTACAGCACGGGGTTAGATACAGAGTAAAGCTCCCTCTACACTGTCCCCATCAAACGCTCCCAGAACAGGTACAGCACGGGGTTAGATACAGAGTAAAGTACCCTCTACACCGTCCCCTTCAAACACTCCCAGGACAGGTACAGCTCGGGGTTAGATACAGAGTAAAGCTCCCTCTACACTGTCCACATCAAACACTCCCAGGACAGGTCCAGAATGGGGTTAGATACAGAGTCAATCTCCCTCTACACTGTCCCCATCAAACACTCCCAGGGCAGGTACAGCACAGCGTTAGATACAGAGTAAAGCTCCCTCGACACGGTCCCCATCAAACACTCCCAGGACAGATACAGCACGGGGTTAGATACTGAGTAAAGCTCGCTCTACACTGTCCCCATCAAACACTCCCAGGACAGGTACAGCACGGGGTTAGATACAGAGTAAAACTCCTTCTACAGTGTCCCCAACAAACACTCCCAGGACAGGTACAGCACGGGGTTAGATACAGAGTAAAGCTCCCGCTACACTGTCCCCATCAAACACTCCCAGGACAGGTACAGCACGCGGTTTGATACAGAGTAAAGCTCTCTCTACACTGTCCCCATCAAACACTCCCAGGACAGGTACAGCACGTGGTTAGATACAGAGTAAAGCTCCATCTACACTGTCCACATCAAACATCCCAGGACAGGTACAGCACGGGGTTAGATACAGAGTTAAGCTCCCTCTACACTGTCCCCATCAAAAATCCCAGCACAGGTACAGCACGGGGTTAGATACAGAGTAAAGCTCCCTCTACACTGTCCCCATCAAACACTCCCAGGACAGGTACAGCACGGGGTTAGATACACAGTAAAGCTCCCTCTACACTGTCCCCATCAAACATCCCAGGACAGGTACAGCACGGGGTTAGATACACAGTAAAGCTCCCTCTACACTGTCCCCATCAAACACTCCCAGGACAGGTACAGCACGGTGTTAGATATAGAGGAAAGCTCCTTCTACACGGTCCCCATCAAACACTCCCAGGACAGGTACAGCACGGGGTTAGGTACGGAGTAAAGCTCCCTCTACACTGTCCCCATCAAACACTCCCAGGACAAGTACAGCAAAGGGTTGGATACAGAGTAAAGCTCCCTCTACACCGTCCCCATCAAACACTCCCAGGACAGGTACAGCATGGGGTTAGATACACAGTAAAGCTACCTCTACACTGTCCCCATCAAACATCGCAGGACAGGTACAGCACGGTGTTAGATACAGAGTAAAGCTCCCTCTACACTGTCCCCATCAAACACTCCCAGGACAGGTACAGCACGGGGTTAGATACAGAGTAAATCTCCCTCGACACTGTCCCCATCAAACACTCCCAGGACAGGTACAGCACGGGGTTAGGTACGGAGTAAAGCTCCCTCTACACTGTCCCCATCAAACACTCCCAGGACAGGTACAGCACCGGGTTAAATGCAGAGTAAAGCTCCCTCTACACTGTCCCCATCAAACACTCCCAGGACAGGTACAGCACGGGGTTAGATACAGAGTAAAGCTCCCTCCACACTGTCCCCATCAAACACTCCCAGGACAGGTTCAGAACGGGGTTAGATACAGAGTAAAGCTGCCTCTACACTGTCCCCTACAAACACTCCCAGGTCAGGTACAGCACGGGGTTAGATACAGAGTAAAGCTCCCTCTACACTGTCCCCATCAAAAGCTCCCAGAACAGGTACAGCACGGGGTTAGATACAGAGTAAAATACCCTCTACACCGTCCCCATCAAACACTCCCAGGACAGGTACAGCTCGGGGTTAGATACAGAGTAAAGCTCCCTCTACACTGTCCACATCAAACACTCCCAGGACAGGTACAGCACGGGGTTAGATATAGAGTAAAACTCCTTCTACAGTGTCCCCAACAAACACTCCCAGGACAGGTACAGCACGGGGTTAGATACAGAGTAAAGCTCCCTCTACACTGTCCCCATCAAACATCCCAGGACAGGTACAGCACGGGGTTAGATACAGAGGAAAGCTCCTTCTACACTATCCCCATCAAACACTCCCAGGACAGGTACAGCACGGGGTTAGGTACGGAGTAAAGCTCCCTCTACGCTGTCCCCATCAAACACTCCCAGGACAGGTACAGCAAAGGGTTGGATACAGAGTAAAGCTCCCTCTACACTGTCCCCATCAAACACTATCAGGACAGGTACAGCACGGGGTTAGATACTGAGCAAAGCTTCCTCTAGACTGTCCTCATCAAACACTCCCAGGACAGGTACTGCACGGGGTTAGATACAGAGTAAAGCTCCCTCTACACTGTCCCCATCAAACGCTCCCAGGACAGGTGCAGCATAGGGTTAGATACAGAGTAAAGTACCCTCTACACCGTCCCCATCAAACACTCCCAGGACAGGTACAGCTCGGGGTTAGATACAGAGTAAAGCTCCCTCTACGCTGTCCACATCAAACACTCCCAGGACAGGTACAGAATGGGGTTAGATACAGAGTCAATCTCCCTCTACACTGTCCCCATCAAACACTCCCAGGACAGGTACAGCAAAGGGTTGGATACAGAGTAAAGCTCCCTCTGCACTGTCCCCATCAAACACTCCCAGGACAGGTACAGCATGGGGTTAGATACACGGTAAAGCTACCTCTACACTGTCCCCATCAAACACTCCCAGGACAGGTACAGCACGGGGTTAGATACAGAGTAAAGCTCCCTCTACAATGTCCCCATCAAACACTCCCAGGACAGGTACAGCACGGGGTTAGATACAGAGTAAAGCGCCCTCTACACTGTCCCCATCAAACACTCCCAGGACAGGTACAGCACGGGGTTAGATACACAGTAAAGCTCCCTCGACACTGTCCCCATCAAACATCCCAGGACAGGTACAGCACGGGGTTAGATACACAGTAAAGCTCCCTCTAAACTGTCCCCATCAAACACTCCCAGGACAGGTACAGCACGGTGTTAGATATAGAGGAAAGCTCCTTCTACACTGTCCCCATCAAACACTCCCAGGACAGGTACAGCACGGGGTTAGGTACGAAGTAAAGCTCCCTCTACACTGTCCCCATCAAACACTCCCAGGACAGGTACAGCAAAGGGTTGGATACAGAGTAAAGCTCCCTCTGCACTGTCCCCATCAAACACTCCCAGGACAGGTACAGCATGGGGTTAGATACACGGTAAAGCTACCTCTACACTGTCCCCATCAAACATCCCAGGACAGGTACAGCACGGTGTTAGATACAGAGGAAAGCTCCTTCTACACTATCCCCATCAAACACTCCCAGGACAGGTACAGCACGGGGTTCGATACAGAGTAAAGCTCCCTCGACACTGTCCCCATCAAACACTCCCAGGACAGGTACAGCACGGGGTTAGGTACGGAGTAAAGCTCCCTCTACACTGTCCCCATCAGACACTCCCAGGACAGGTACAGCACGGGGTTAGATACTGAGTAAAGCTCCCTCTACACTGTCCCCATCAGACAATCCCAGGACATATACAGCACGGGGTTAGATACAGAGTAAAGCTCCCTCTAGACTGTCCCCATCAAACACTCCCAGGACAGGTACTGCACGGGGTTAGATACAGAGTAAAGCTCCCTCTACACTGTCCCCATCAAACGCTCCCAGGACAGGTGCAGCATAGGGTTAGATACTGAATAAAGTACCCTCTACACCGTCCCCATCAAACACTCCCAGGACAGGTACAGCTCGGGGTTAGATACAGAGTAAAGCTCCCTCGACACTGTCCCCATCAAACACTCCCAGGACAGGTACAGCACGGGGTTAGATACAGAGTAAAGCTCCCTCGACACGGTCCCCATCAAACACTCCCAGGACAGGTACAGCACGGGGTTAGATACAGAGTAAAACTCCTTCTACAGTGTCCCCAACAAACACTCCCAGGACAGGTACAGCACGGGGTTAGATACAGAGTAAAGCTCCCTCTACACTGTCCCCATCAAACATCCCAGGACAGGTACAGCACGGGGTTAGATACGGAGGAAAGCTCCTTCTACACTATCCCCATCAAACACTCCCAGGACAGGTACAGCACGGGGTTAGGTACGGAGTAAAGCTCCCTCTACACTGTCCCCATCAAACACTCCCAGGACAGGTACAGCAAAGGGTTGGATACAGAGTAAAGCTCGCTCTACACTGTCCCCATCAAACACTCCCAGGACAGGTACAGCACGGGGTTAGATACAGAGTAAAACTCCTTCTACAGTGTCCCCAACAAACAGTCCCAGGACAGGTACAGCACGGGGTTAGATACAGAGTAAAGCTCCCGCTACACTGTCCCCATCAAACACTCCCAGGACAGGTCCAGCACGCGGTTTGATACAGAGTAAAGCTCTCTCTACACTGTCCCCATCAAACACTCCCAGGACAGGTACAGCACGGGGTTAGATACAGAGTAAAGCTCCATCTACACTGTCCCCATCAAACATCCCAGGACAGGTACAGCACGGGGTTAGATACAGAGTTAAGCTTCCTCTACACTGTCCCCATCAAAAATCCCAGCACAGGTACAGCACGGGGTTAGATACAGAGTAAAGCTCCCTCGACACTGTCCCCATCAAACACTCCCAGGACAGGTACAGCACGGGGTTAGATACACAGTAAAGCTCCCTCTGCACTGTCCCCATCAAACATCCCAGGACAGGTACAGCACGGGGTTAGATACACAGTAAAGCTCCCTCTACACTGTCCCCATCAAACACTCCCAGGACAGGTACAGCACGGTGTTAGATATAGCGGAAAGCTCCTTCTACACTGTCCCCATCAAACACTCCCAGGACAGGTACAGCACGGGGTTAGGTACGGAGTAAAGCTCCCTCTACACTGTCCCCATCAAACACTCCCAGGACAAGTACAGCAAAGGGTTGGATACAGAGTAAAGCTCCCTCTACACCGTCCCCATCAAACACTCCCAGGACAGGTGCAGCATGGGGTTAGATACACAGTAAAGCTACCTCTACACTGTCCCCATCAAACATCGCAGGACAGGTACAGCACGGTGTTAGATACAGAGGAAAGCTCCTTCTACACTATCCCCATCAAACACTCCCAGGACAGGTACAGCACGGGGTTCGATACAGAGTAAATCTCCCTCGACACTGTCCCCATCAAACACTCCCAGGACAGGTACAGCACGGGGTTAGGTACGGAGTAAAGCTCCCTCTACACTGTCCCCATCAAGCACTCCCAGGACAGGTACTGCACGGGGTTAGATACAAAGTTAAGCTCCCTCTATACTGTCGCCATCAAACACTCCCAGGACAGGTGCAGCATAGGGTTAGATACAGAGTAAAGTACCCTCTACACCGTCCCATCAAACACTCCCAGGACAGGTACAGCTCGGGGTTAGATACAGAGTAAAGCTCCCTCTACACTGTCCACATCAAACACTCCCAGGAAAGGTACAGAATGGGGTTAGATACAGAGTAAAGTACCCTCTACACCATCCCCATCAAACACTCCCAGGACAGGTGCAGCATAGGGTTAGATACAGAGTAAAGTACCCTCTACACCGTCCCCATCAAACACTCCCAGGACAGGTACAGCACGGGGTTAGATCCAGAGTAAAGCTCCCTCTACACTGTCCCTATCAAACACTCCCAGGACAGGTACAGCACAGGGTTAGATACTGAGTAAAGCTCGCTCTACACTGTCCCCATCAAACACTCCCAGGACAGATACAGCACGGGGTTAGATACTGAGTAAAGCTCGCTCTACACTGTCCCCATCAAACACTCCCAGGACAGGTACAGCATGGGGTTAGATACACAGTAAAGCTCCCTCTCCACTGTCCCCATCAAACATCCCAGGACAGGTACAACACGGGGTTAGGTACAGAGTAAAGCTCCATCTACGCTGTCCCCATCAAACACTCCCAGGACAGGTACAGCACGCGGTTTGATACAGAGTAAAGCTCCCTCTACACTGTCCCCATCAAACACTCCCAGGACAGGTACAGCACGTGGTTAGATACAGAGTAAAGGTCCCTCGACACTGTCCCCATCAAACATCCCAGGACAGGTACAGCACAGGGTTAGATACAGAGTAAAGGTCCCTCTACACTGTCCCCATGAAACGCTCCCAGGACAGGTGCAGCACGGGGTTAGATACAGAGTAAAGCTCCCTCTACACTGTCCCCATCAAACACTCCCAGGACAGGTACAGCACGGGGTTAGATACAGAGTAAAGCTGCCTCTACCCTGCCCCATCAAACACTCCCAGGACAGGTACAGCATGGTGTTAGATACAGAGTAAAACTCCCTCTCCAGTGTCCCCAACAAACCCTCCCAGGACAGGTACAGCACGGGGTTAGATACAGAGTAAAGCTCCCTCTACACTGTCCCCATCAAACACTCCCAGGACAGGTACAGCACGCGGTTTGATACAGAGTAAAGCTCTCTCTACACTGTCCCCATCAAACACTCCCAAGACAGGTACAGCACGGGTTTCGATACAGAGTAAAGCTCCCTCTACACTGTCCCCATCAAACATCCCACGACAGGTCCAGCATGGTGTTAGATACAGAGTAAAGCTCCGTCTACACTGTCCCCTTCAAACACTCCCAGGACAGGTACAGCACGGGGTTAGATACAGAGTAAAGCTCCCTCTACACTGTCCCCATCAAACGCTCCCAGAACAGGTACAGCACGGGGTTAGATACAGAGTAAAGTACCCTCTACACCGTCCCCTTCAAACACTCCCAGGACAGGTACAGCTCGGGGTTAGATACAGAGTAAAGCTCCCTCTACACTGTCCACATCAAACACTCCCAGGACAGGTCCAGAATGGGGTTAGATACAGAGTCAATCTCCCTCTACACTGTCCCCATCAAACACTCCCAGGGCAGGTACAGCACAGCGTTAGATACAGAGTAAAGCTCCCTCGACACGGTCCCCATCAAACACTCCCAGGACAGATACAGCACGGGGTTAGATACTGAGTAAAGCTCGCTCTACACTGTCCCCATCAAACACTCCCAGGACAGGTACAGCACGGGGTTAGATACAGAGTAAAACTCCTTCTACAGTGTCCCCAACAAACACTCCCAGGACAGGTACAGCACGGGGTTAGATACAGAGTAAAGCTCCCGCTACACTGTCCCCATCAAACACTCCCAGGACAGGTACAGCACGCGGTTTGATACAGAGTAAAGCTCTCTCTACACTGTCCCCATCAAACACTCCCAGGACAGGTACAGCACGTGGTTAGATACAGAGTAAAGCTCCATCTACACTGTCCACATCAAACATCCCAGGACAGGTACAGCACGGGGTTAGATACAGAGTTAAGCTCCCTCTACACTGTCCCCATCAAAAATCCCAGCACAGGTACAGCACGGGGTTAGATACAGAGTAAAGCTCCCTCTACACTGTCCCCATCAAACACTCCCAGGACAGGTACAGCACGGGGTTAGATACACAGTAAAGCTCCCTCTACACTGTCCCCATCAAACATCCCAGGACAGGTACAGCACGGGGTTAGATACACAGTAAAGCTCCCTCTACACTGTCCCCATCAAACACTCCCAGGACAGGTACAGCACGGTGTTAGATATAGAGGAAAGCTCCTTCTACACGGTCCCCATCAAACACTCCCAGGACAGGTACAGCACGGGGTTAGGTACGGAGTAAAGCTCCCTCTACACTGTCCCCATCAAACACTCCCAGGACAAGTACAGCAAAGGGTTGGATACAGAGTAAAGCTCCCTCTACACCGTCCCCATCAAACACTCCCAGGACAGGTACAGCATGGGGTTAGATACACAGTAAAGCTACCTCTACACTGTCCCCATCAAACATCGCAGGACAGGTACAGCACGGTGTTAGATACAGAGTAAAGCTCCCTCTACACTGTCCCCATCAAACACTCCCAGGACAGGTACAGCACGGGGTTAGATACAGAGTAAATCTCCCTCGACACTGTCCCCATCAAACACTCCCAGGACAGGTACAGCACGGGGTTAGGTACGGAGTAAAGCTCCCTCTACACTGTCCCCATCAAACACTCCCAGGACAGGTACAGCACCGGGTTAAATGCAGAGTAAAGCTCCCTCTACACTGTCCCCATCAAACACTCCCAGGACAGGTACAGCACGGGGTTAGATACAGAGTAAAGCTCCCTCCACACTGTCCCCATCAAACACTCCCAGGACAGGTTCAGAACGGGGTTAGATACAGAGTAAAGCTGCCTCTACACTGTCCCCTACAAACACTCCCAGGTCAGGTACAGCACGGGGTTAGATACAGAGTAAAGCTCCCTCTACACTGTCCCCATCAAAAGCTCCCAGAACAGGTACAGCACGGGGTTAGATACAGAGTAAAATACCCTCTACACCGTCCCCATCAAACACTCCCAGGACAGGTACAGCTCGGGGTTAGATACAGAGTAAAGCTCCCTCTACACTGTCCACATCAAACACTCCCAGGACAGGTACAGAATGGGGTTAGATACAGAGTCAATCTCCCTCTACACTGTCCCCATCAAACACTCCCAGGGCAGGTACAGCACAGGGTTAGATACAGAGTAAAGCTCCCTCGACACGGTCCCCATCAAACACTCCCAGGACAGATACAGCACGGGGTTAGATACTGAGTAAAGCTCGCTCTACACTGTCCCCATCAAACACTCCCAGGACAGGTACAGCACGGGGTTAGATACAGAGTAAAACTCCTTCTACAGTGTCCCCAACAAACACTCCCAGGACAGGTACAGCACGGGGTTAGATACAGAGTAAAGCTCCCGCTACACTGTCCCCATCAAACACTCCCAGGACAGGTACAGCACGCGGTTTGATACAGAGTAAAGCTCTCTCTACACTGTCCCCATCAAACACTCCCAGGACAGGTACAGCACGTGGTTAGATACAGAGTAAAGCTCCATCTACACTGTCCCCATCAAACATCCCAGGACAGGTACAGCACGGGGTTAGATACAGAGTTAAGCTCCCTCTACACTGTCCCCATCAAAAATCCCAGCACAGGTACAGCACGGGGTTAGATACAGAGTAAAGCTCCCTCTACACTGTCCCCATCAAACACTCCCAGGACAGGTACAGCACGGGGTTAGATACAGAGTTAAGCTCCCTCTACACTGTCCCCATCAAAAATCCCAGCACAGGTACAGCACGGGGTTAGATACAGAGTAAAGCTCCCTCTACACTGTCCCCATCAAACACTCCCAGGACAGGTACAGCACGGGGTTAGATACACAGTAAAGCTCCCTCTACACTGTCCCCATCAAACATCCCAGGACAGGTACAGCACGGGGTTAGATACACAGTAAAGCTCCCTCTACACTGTCCCCATCAAACACTCCCAGGACAGGTACAGCACGGTGTTAGATATAGAGGAAAGCTCCTTCTACACGGTCCCCATCAAACACTCCCAGGACAGGTACAGCACGGGGTTAGGTACGGAGTAAAGCTCCCTCTACACTGTCCCCATCAAACACTCCCAGGACAAGTACAGCAAAGCGTTGGATGCAGAGTAAAGCTCCCTCTACACCATCCCCATCAAACATTCCCAGGACAGGTACAGCATGGGGTTAGATACACAGTAAAGCTACCTCTACACTGTCCCCATCAAACATCGCAGGACAGGTACAGCACGGTGTTAGATACAGAGGAAAGCTCCTTCTACACTATCCCCATCAAACACTCCCAGGACAGGTACAGCACGGGGTTCGATACAGAGTAAATCTCCCTCGACACTGTCCCCATCAAACACTCCCAGGACAGGTACAGCACGGGGTTAGGTACGGAGTAAAGCTCCCTCGACACGGTCCCCATCAAACATTCCCAGGACAGGTACAGCACGGGGGTTAGATACAGAGTAAAACTCCCTCTACACTGTCCCCATCAAACGCTCCCAGAACAGGTACAGCACGGGGTTAGATACAGAGTAAAGTACCCTCTACACCGTCCCCATCAAACACTCCCAGGACAGGTACAGCTCGGGGTTAGATACAGAGTAAAGCTCCCTCTACACTGTCCACATCAAACACTCCCAGGACAGGTACAGAATGGGGTTAGATACAGAGTCAATCTCCCTCTACACTGTCCCTATCAAACACTCCCAGGGCAGGTACAGCACAGTGTTAGATACAGAGTAAAGCTCCCTCGACACGGTCCCCATCAAACACTCCCAGGACAGATACAGCACGGGGTTAGATACTGAGTAAAGCTCGCTCTACACTGTCCCCATCAAACACTCCCAGGACAGGTACAGCACGGGGTTAGATACAGAGTAAAACTCCTTCTACAGTGTCCCCAACAAACACTCCCAGGACAGGTACAGCACGGGGTTAGATACAGAGTAAAGCTCCCGCTACACTGTCCCCATCAAACACTCCCAGGACAGGTACAGCACGCGGTTTGATACAGAGTAAAGCTCTCTCTACACTGTCCCCATCAAACACTCCCAGGACAGGTACAGCACGTGGTTAGATACAGAGTAAAGCTCCATCTACACTGTCCCCATCAAACATCCCAGGACAGGTACAGCACGGGGTTAGATACAGAGTTAAGCTCCCTCTACACTGTCCCCATCAAAAATCCCAGCACAGGTACAGGACGGGGTTAGATACAGAGTAAAGCTCCCTCTACACTGTCCCCATCAAACACTCCCAGGACAGGTACTGCACGGGGTTAGATACAGAGTAAAGCTCCCTCTACACTGTCCCCATCAAACGCTCCCAGGACAGGTACAGCACGGGGTTAGATACAGAGTAAAGTACCCTCTACACCGTCCCCATCAAACACTCCCAGGACAGGTACAGCTCGGGGTTAGATACAGAGTAAAGCTCCCTCTACACTGTCCACATCAAAAACTCCCAGGACAGGTACAGAATGGGGTTAGATACAGAGTCAATCTCCCTCTACACTGTCCCCATCAAACACTCCCAGGGCAGGTACAGCACAGGGTTAGATACAGAGTAAAGCTCCCTCGACACGGTCCCCATCAAACACTCCCAGGACAGATACAGCACGGGGTTAGATACTGAGTAAAGCTCGCTCTACACTGTCCCCATCAAACACTCCCAGGACAGGTACAGCATGGGGTTAGATACAGAGTAAAACTGCTTCTACAGTGTCCCCAACAAACAATCCCAGGACAGGTACAGCACGGGGTTAGATACAGAGTAAAGCTCCCGCTACACTGTCCCCATCAAACACTCCCAGGACAGGTCCAGCACGCGGTTTGATACAGAGTAAAGCTCTCTCTACACTGTCCCCATCAAACACTCCCAGGACAGGTACAGCACGTGGTTAGATACAGAGTAAAGCTCCATCTACACTGTCCCCATCAAACATCCCAGGACAGGTACAGCACGGGGTTAGATACAGAGTTAAGCTCCCTCTACACTGTCCCCATCAAAAATCCCAGCACAGGTACAGCACGGGGTTAGATACAGAGTAAAGCTCCCTCTACACTGTCCCCATCAAACACTCCCAGGACAAGTACAGCACGGGGTTAGATACACAGTAAAGCTCCCTCTACACTGTCCCCATCAAACATCCCAGGACAGGTACAGCACGGGGTTAGATACAGAGTAAAGCTCCCTCTACACTGTCCCCATCAAACACTCCCAGGACAGGTACAGCACAGGGTTAGATACACAGTAAAGCTCCCTCTACACTGTCCCCATCAAACACTCCCAGGACAGGTACAGCACGGTGTTAGATATAGCGGAAAGCTCCTTCTACACTGTCCCCATCAAACACTCCCAGGACAGGTACAGCACGGGGTTAGGTACGGAGTAAAGCTCCCTCTACACTGTCCCCATCAAACACTCCCAGGACAAGTACAGCAAAGGGTTGGATACAGAGTAAAGCTCCCTCTACACTGTCCCCATCAAACATCGCAGGACAGGTACAGCACGGTGTTAGATACAGAGGAAAGCTCCTTCTACACTATCCCCATCAAACACTCCCAGGACAGGTACAGCACGGGGTTCGATACAGAGTAAATCTCCCTCGACACTGTCCCCATCAAACATCCCAGGACAGGTACAGCACAGGGTTAGATACAGAGTAAAGGTCCCTCTACACTGTCCCCATGAAACGCTCCCAGGACAGGTGCAGCACGGGGTTAGATACAGAGTAAAGCTCCCTCTACACTGTCCCCATCAAACACTCCCAGGACAGGTACAGCACGGGGTTAGATACAGAGTAAAGCTGCCTCTACCCTGCCCCATCAAACACTCCCAGGACAGGTACAGCATGGTGTTAGATACAGAGTAAAACTCCCTCTCCAGTGTCCCCAACAAACACTCCCAGGACAGGTACAGCACGGGGTTAGATACAGAGTAAAGCTCCCTCTGCACTGTCCCCATCAAACACTCCCAGGACAGGTACAGCACGCGGTTTGATACAGAGTAAAGCTCTCTCTACACTGTCCCCATCAAACACTCCCAGGACAGGTACAGCACGGGGTTCGATACAGAGTAAAGCTCCCTCTACACTGTCCCCATCAAACATCCCACGACAGGTCCAGAATGGGGTTAGATACAGAGTCAATCTCCCTCTACACTGTCCCCATCAAACACTCCCAGGGCAGGTACAGCACAGGGTTAGATACAGAGTAAAGCTCCCTCGACACGGTCCCCATCAAACACTCCCAGGACAGATACAGCACGGGGTTAGATACTGAGTAAAGCTCGCTCTACACTGTCCCCATCAAACACTCCCAGGACAGGTACAGCACGGGGTTAGATACAGAGTAAAACTCCTTCTACAGTGTCCCCAACAAACACTCCCAGGACAGGTACAGCACGGGGTTAGATACAGAGTAAAGCTCCCGCTACACTGTCCCCATCAAACACTCCCAGGACAGGTACAGCACGCGGTTTGATACAGAGTAAAGCTCTCTCTACACTGTCCCCATCAAACACTCCCAGGACAGGTACAGCACGTGGTTAGATACAGAGTAAAGCTCCATCTACACTGTCCCCATCAAACTTCCCAGGACAGGTACAGCACGGGGTTAGATACAGAGTTAAGCTCCCTCTACACTGTCCCCATCAAAAATCCCAGCACAGGTACAGCACGGGGTTAGATACAGAGTAAAGCTCCCTCTACATTGTCCCCATCAAACACTCCCAGGACAGGTACAGCACGGGGTTAGATACACAGTAAAGCTCCCTCTACACTGTCCCCATCAAACATCCCAGGACAGGTACAGCACGGGGTTAGATACACAGTAAAGCTCCCTCTACACTGTCCCCATCAAACACTCCCAGGACAGGTACAGCACGGTGTTAGATATAGAGGAAAGCTCCTTCTACACGGTCCCCATCAAACACTCCCAGGACAGGTACAGCAAAGGGTTGGATACAGAGTAAAGCTCCCTCTACACCGTCCCCATCAAACACTCCCAGGACAGGTACAGCATGGGGTTAGATACACAGTAAAGCTACCTCTACACTGTCCCCATCAAACATCGCAGGACAGGTACAGCACGGTGTTAGATACAGAGGAAAGCTCCTTCTACACTATCCCCATCAAACACTCCCAGGACAGGTACAGCACGGGGTTCGATACAGAGTAAATCTCCCTCGACACTGTCCCCATCAAACACTCCCAGGACAGGTACAGCACGGGGTTAGATACAGAGTAAAGCTCCCTCGACACGGTCCCCATCAAACATTCCCAGGACAGGTACAGCACCGGGTTAAATACAGAGTAAAGCTCCCTCTACACTGTCCCCTTCAAACACTCCCAGGTCAGGTACAGCACGGGGTTAGATACAGAGTAAAGCTCCCTCTACACTGTCCCCATCAAAAGCTCCCAGAACAGGTACAGCACGGGGTTAGATACAGAGTAAAGTACCCTCTACACCGTCCCCATCAAACACTCCCAGGACAGGTACAGCAGGGGGTTAGATACAGAGTAAAGCTCCCTCTACACTGTCCACATCAAACACTCCCAGGACAGGTACAGAATGGGGTTAGATACAGAGTCAATCTCCCTCTACACTGTCCCCATCAAACACTCCCAGGGCAGGTACAGCACAGGGTTAGATACAGAGTAAAGCTCCCTCGACAGGGTCCCCATCAAACACTCCCAGGACAGATACAGCACGGGGTTAGATACTGAGTAAAGCTCGCTCTACACTGTCCCCATCAAACACTCCCAGGACAGGTACAGCACGGGGTTAGATACAGAGTAAAACTCCTTCTACAGTGTCCCCAACAAACACTCCCAGGACAGGTACAGCACGGGGTTAGATACAGAGTAAAGCTCCCGCTACACTGCCCCCATCAAACACTCCCAGGACAGGTACAGCACGCGGTTTGATACAGAGTAAAGCTCTCTCTACACTGTCCCCATCAAACACTCCCAGGACAGGTACAGCACGTCGTTAGATACAGAGTAAAGCTCCATCTACACTGTCCCCATCAACCATCCCAGGACAGGTACAGCACGGGGTTAGATACAGAGTTAAGCTCCCTCTACACTGTCCCCATCAAAAATCCCAGCACAGGTACAGCACGGGGTTAGATACAGAGTAAAGCTCCCTCTACACTGTCCCCATCAAACACTCCCAGGACAGGTACAGCACGGGGTTAGATACAGAGTTAAGCTCCCTCTACACTGTCCCCATCAAAAATCCCAGCACAGGTACAGCACGGGGTTAGATACAGAGTAAAGCTCCCTCTACACTGTCCCCATCAAACACTCCCAGGACAGGTACAGCACGGGGTTAGATACACAGTAAAGCTCCCTCTACACTGTCCCCATCAAACATCCCAGGACAGGTACAGCACGGGGTTAGATACACAGTAAAGCTCCCTCTACACTGTCCCCATCAAACACTCCCAGGACAGGTACAGCACGGTGTTAGATATAGAGGAAAGCTCCTTCTACACGGTCCCCATCAAACACTCCCAGGACAGGTACAGCACGGGGTTAGGTACGGAGTAAAGCTCCCTCTACACTGTCCCCATCAAACACTCCCAGGACAAGTACAGCAAAGGGTTGGATACAGAGTAAAGCTCCCTCTACACCGTCCCCATCAAACACTCCCAGGACAGGTACAGCATGGGGTTAGATACACAGTAAAGCTACCTCTACACTGTCCCCATCAAACATCGCAGGACAGGTACAGCACGGTGTTAGATACAGAGGAAAGCTCCTTCTACACTATCCCCATCAAACACTCCCAGGACAGGTACAGCACGGGGTTCGATACAGAGTAAATCTCCCTCGACACTGTCCCCATCAAACACTCCCAGGACAGGTACAGCACGGGGTTAGATACAGAGTAAAGCTCCCTCTACACTGTCCCCATCAAAAGCTCCCAGAACAGGTACAGCACGGGGTTAGATACAGAGTAAAGTACCCTCTACACCGTCCCCATCAAACACTCCCAGGACAGGTACAGCTCGGGGTTAGATACAGAGTAAAGCTCCCTCTACACTGTCCACATCAAACACTCCCAGGACAGGTACAGAATGGGGTTAGATACAGAGTCAATCTCAATCTACACTGTCCCCATCAAACACTCCCAGGGTAGGTACAGCACAGGGTTAGATACAGAGTAAAGCTCCCTCGACACGGTCCCCATCAAACACTCCCAGGACAGATACAGCACGGGGTTAGATACTGAGTAAAGCTCGCTCTACACTGTCCCCATCAAACACTCCCAGGACAGGTACAGCACGGGGTTAGATACAGAGTAAAACTCCTTCTACAGTGTCCCCAACAAACACTCCCAGGACAGGTACAGCACGGGGTTAGATACAGAGTAAAGCTCCCGCTACACTGTCCCCATCAAACACTCCCAGGACAGGTACAGCACGCGGTTTGATACAGAGTAAAGCTCTCTCTACACTGTCCCCATCAAACACTCCCAGGACAGGTACAGCACGTGGTTAGATACAGAGTAAAGCTCCATCTACACTGTCCCCATCAAACATCCCAGGACAGGTACAGCACGGGGTTAGATACAGAGTTAAGCTCCCTCTACACTGTCCCCATCAAAAATCCCAGCACAGGTACAGCACGGGGTTAGATACAGAGTAAAGCTCCCTCTACACTGTCCCCATCAAACACTCCCAGGACAGGTACAGCACGGGGTTAGATACAGAGTTAAGCTCCCTCTACACTGTCCCCATCAAAAATCCCAGCACAGGTACAGCACGGGGTTAGATACAGAGTAAAGCTCCCTCTACACTGTCCCTATCAAACACTCCCAGGACAGGTACAGCACGGGGTTAGATACACAGTAAAGCTCCCTCTACACTGTCCCCATCAAACATCCCAGGACAGGTACAGCACGGGGTTAGATACACAGTAAAGCTCCCTCTACACTGTCCCCATCAAACACTCCCAGGACAGGTACAGCACGGTGTTAGATATAGAGGAAAGCTCCTTCTACACGGTCCCCATTAAAACACTCCCAGGACAGGTACAGCACGGGGTTAGGTACGGAGTAAAGCTCCCTCTACACTGTACCCATCAAACACTCCCAGGACAAGTACAGCAAAGGGTTGGATACAGAGTAAAGCTCCCTCTACACCGTCCCCATCAAACACTCCCAGGACAGGTACAGCATGGGGTTAGATACACAGTAAAGCTCCCTCTACACTGTCCCCATCAAACACTCCCAGGACAGGGACAGCACGGGGTTAGATACAGAGTAAAGCACCCTCTACACTGTCCCCATCAAACATCGCAGGACAGGTACAGCACGGTGTTAGATACAGAGGAAAGCTCCCTCTACACTGTCCCCATCGAACACTCCCAGGACAGGTACAGCACGGGGTTCGATACAGAGTAAATCTCCCTCGACACTGTCCCCATCAAACACTCCCAGGACAGGTACAGCACGGGGTTAGGTACGGAGTAAAGCTCCCTCTACACTGTCCCCATCAAACACTCCAAGGACAGGTACAGCACCGGGTTAAATGCAGAGTAAAGCTCCCTCTACACTGTCCCCTTCAAACACTCCCAGGTCAGGTACAGCACGGGGTTAGATACAGAGTAAAGCTCCCTCTACACTGTCCCCATCAAAAGCTCCCAGAACAGGTACAGCACGGGGTTAGATACAGAGTAAAGCTCCCTCTACAACGTCCCCATCAAACACTCCCAGGACAGGTACAGCTCGGGGTTAGATACAGAGTAAAGCTCCCTCTACACTGTCCACATCAAACACTCCCAGGCCAGGTACAGAATGGGGTTAGATACAGAGTCAATCTCCCTCTACACTGTCCCCATCAAACACTCCCAGGGCAGGTACAGCACAGGGTTAGATACAGAGTAAAGCTCCCTCGACACGGTCCCCATCAAACACTCCCAGGACAGATACAGCACGGGGTTAGATACTGAGTAAAGCTCGCTCTACACTGTCCCCATCAAACACTCCCAGGACAGGTACAGCACGGGGTTAGATACAGAGTAAAACTCCTTCTACAGTGTCCCCAACAAACACTCCCAGGACAGGTACAGCACGGGGTTAGATACAGAGTAAAGCTCCCGCTACACTGTCCCCATCAAACACTCCCAGGACAGGTACAGCACGCGGTTTGATACAGAGTAAAGCTCTCTCTACACTGTCCCCATCAAACACTCCCAGGACAGGTACAGCACGTGGTTAGATACAGAGTAAAGCTCCATCTACACTGTCCCCATCAAACAGCCCAGGACAGGTACAGCACGGGGTTAGATACAGAGTTAAGCTCCCTCTACACTGTCCCCATCAAAAATCCCAGCACAGGTACAGCACGGGGTTAGATACAGAGTAAAGCTCCCTCTACACTGTCCCCATCAAACACTCCCAGGACAGGTACAGCACGGGGTTAGATACAGAGTTAAGCTCCCTCTACACTGTCCCCATCAAAAATCCCAGCACAGGTACAGCACGGGGTTAGATACAGAGTAAAGCTCCCTCTACACTGTCCCCATCAAACACTCCCAGGACAGGTACAGCACGGGGTTAGATACACAGTAAAGCTCCCTCTACACTGTCCCCATCAAACATCCCAGGACAGGTACAGCACGGGGTTAGATACACAGTAAAGCTCCCTCTACACTGTCCCCATCAAACACTCCCAGGACAGGTACAGCACGGTGTTAGATATAGAGGAAAGCTCCTTCTACACGGTCCCCATCAAACACTCCCAGGACAGGTACAGCACGGGGTTAGGTACGGAGTAAAGCTCCCTCTACACTGCCCCATCAAACACTCCCAGGACAAGTACAGCAAAGGGTTGGATACAGAGTAAAGCTCCCTCTACACCGTCCCCATCAAACACTCCCAGGACAGGTACAGCATGGGGTTAGATACACAGTAAAGCTACCTCTACACTGTCCCCATCAAACATCGCAGGACAGGTACAGCACGGTGTTAGATACAGAGGAAAGCTCCTTCTACACTATCCCCATCAAACACTCCCAGGACAGGTACAGCACGGGGTTCGATACAGAGTAAATCTCCCTCGACACTGTCCCCATCAAACACTCCCAGGACAGGTACAGCACGGGGTTAGGTACGGAGTAAAGCTCCCTCTACACTGTCCCCATCAAACACTCCCAGGACAGGTACAGCACCGGGTTAAATGCAGAGTAAAGCTCCCTCGACACGGTCCCCATCAAACATTCCCAGGACAGGTACAGCACGGGGTTAGATACAGAGTAAAGCTCCCTCTACACTGTCCCCATCAAACACTCCCAGGACAGGTACAGCATGGTGTTAGATACAGAGTAAAGCTCCCTCTACACTGTCCCCATCAAACACTCCCAGGACAGGTACAGCACGGGGTTAGATACACAGTAAAGCTCCCTCGACACTGTCCCCATCAAACACTCCCAGGACAGGTACAGCACCGGGATTTGATACAGAGTAAAGCTGCCTCTACACTGTCCCCATCAAACACTCCCAGGACAGGTACAGCACGGGGTTAGATACAGAGAAAAGCTCCCTCTACACTGTCGCCATCAAACACTCCCAGGACAGGTACAGCACGGGGTTAGATACAGTGTAAAGCTCCCTCCACACTGTCCCAATCAAACACTCCCAGGACAGGTACAGCAAAGGGTTGGATACAGAGTAAAGCTCCCTCTACACTGTCCCCATCAAACACTCCCAGGACAGGTACAGCACAGGGTTAGATACTGAGTAAAGCTCCCTCGACACGGTACCCATCAAACATTCCCAGGACAGGTACAGCACAGGGGTTAGATACAGAGTAAAGCTCCCTCTACACTGTCCCCATCAAACACTCCCAGGACAGGTACTGCACGGGGTTAGATACAGAGTAAAGCTCCCTCTACACTGTCCCCATCAAACACTCCCAGGACAGGTGCAGCATAGGGTTAGATACAGAGTAAAGTACCCTCCACACCGTCCCCATCAAACACTCCCAGGACAGGTACAGCTCGGGGTTAGATACAGAGTAAAGCTCCCTCTACACTGTCGCCATCAAACACTCCCAGGACAGGTACAGCACGGGGTAAGATACAGAGTAAAGCTCCCTCTCAACTGTCCCCATCAAACATCCCAGGACAGGTACAACACGGGGTTAGGTACAGAGTAAAGCTCCCTCGACGCTGTCCCCATCAAACACTCCCAGGACAGGTACAGCACGGGGTTAGATACTGAGTAAAGCTCCCTCGACACTGTCCGCATCAAACACTCCCAGGACTGGTACAGCACGGGGTTAGGTACGGAGTAAAGCTCCCTCCAAACTGTCCCCATCAAACACTCCCAGGACAGGTACAGCACGGGGTTAGATACAGAGTAAAGCTGCCTCTACCCTGCCCTATCAAACACTCCCAGGACAGGTACAGCACGGGGTTAGATACAGAGTAAAGCTCCCTCTACACTGTCCCCATCAAACACTCCAAGGACAGGTACAGCACGGGGTTAGATACAGAGTAAAGCTTCCTCTACACTGTCCCCATCAAACACTCCCAGGACAGGTACAGCACGGGATTAGATACAGAGTAAAGATCCATCTACACTGTCCCCATCAAATATTCCCAGGACAGGTACAGCACGGGGTTAGATACAGAGTAAAACTCCCTTTATATTGTCCCCATCAAACATCCCAGGGCAGGTACAGCACAGGGTTAGATACAGAGTAAAGCTCCCTCTACACTGTCCCCATCAAACACTCCCAGCACAGGTACAGCACGGGGTTAGATACAGAGTAAAGCTCCCTCAACACTGTCCCCATCAAACACTCCCAGGACAGGTACAACACGGGGTTAGATACAGAGTAAAGCTCCCTCTACACTGTCCCCAGCAAACAATCCCAGGACAGGTACAGCACGGGGTTAGATAAAGAGTAAAGCTCCCTCTACCCTGTCCCCATCAAACACTCCCAGGACAGGTGCAGCACGGGGTTAGATACAGAGTAAAGATCCATCTACACTGTCCACCATCAAATATGCCCAGGACAGGTACAGCACGGGGTTAGATACAGAGTAAAGCTCCCTCTACACTGTCCCCATCAAACACTCCCAGGACAGGTACAGCATGGGGTTAGATACAGAGTAAAGTTCCATCTACACTGTCCCCATCATACACTCCCAGGACAGGTATAGCACGGGGTTAGATACAGAGTAAAGCTCCCTCTCCACTTTCCCCATCAAACACTCCCAGGAGAGGTGCAGCACGGGGTTAGATACAGAGTAAAGATCCATCTACACTGTCCACCATCAAATATGCCCAGTACAGGTACAGCACGGGGTTAGATACAGAGTAAAGATCCATCTACACTGTCCCCATCAAACACTCCCAGGACAGGTACAGCACTGGGTTAGATACAGAGTAAAGCTCCCTCTACACTGTCCCCATCAAACAGTCCCAGGACAGGTACAGTATGGGGTTAGGTACAGAATAAAGCTCCCTCTACACTGTCCCCATCAAACACTCCCAGGACAGGTACAGCATGGGGTTAGATACAGAGTAAAGCTCCCTCTACACTGTCCCCATCAAACACCCCCAGAACAGGTACCGCACGAGGGTAGATACAGAGTAAAGCTTCCTCTACACTGTCCCCATCAAACACTCCCAGGACAGGTACAGCACGGGGTTAGATACAGAGTAAAGCTCCCTCTACACTGTCCCCATCAAACACTCCCAGGACAGGTACAGCACGGGGTTAGATACAGAGTAAAGCTCCCTCTACACTGTCCCCATCAAATATTCCCAGGACAGGTACAGCACGGGGTTAGATACAGAGTAAAGCTCCCTCCACACGGTCCCCATCAAACATCCCAGGGCAGGTACAGCACAGGGTTAGATACAGAGTAAAGCTCCCTCTACACTGTCCCCATCAAACACTCCCAGCACAGGTACAGCACGGGCTTAGATACAGAGTAAAGCTCCCTCTACACTGCCCCATCAAACACTCCCAGGACAGGTACAGCACGCCGTTTGATACAGAGTAAAGCTCCGTCCACACTGTCCCCATCAAACACTCCCAGGACAGGTACAGCACGTGGTTAGATACAGAGTAAAGCTCCCTCTACACTGTCCCCATCAAACACTCACAGGACAGGTACAGCACGGGGTTAGATACAAAGTAAAGCTCCCTCTACACTGTCCCCATCAAACATCCCAGGACAGGTACAGCACGGGGTTAGATACACAGTAAAGCTCCCTCTACACTGTCGCCATCAAACACTCCCAGGACAGGTACAGCACGGGGTTAGGTACGGAGTAAAGCTCCCTCCACACTGTCGCCATCAAACACTCCCAGGACAGGTACAGCACGGGGTTAGGTACGGAGTAAAGCTCCCTCTACACCGTCCCCATCAAACACTCCCAGGACAGGTACAGCATGGGGTTAGATACACAGTAAAGCTCCCTCTACACTATCCCCATCAAACACTCCCAGGACAGGTACAGCACGGGGTTAGATACAGAGTAAAGCTCCCTCTACACTATCCCCATCAAACACTCCCAGGACAGGTACAGCACGGGGTTAGATACAGAGTAAAGCTCCCTCTACACTATCCCCATCAAACACTCCCAGGACAGGTACAGCACGGGGTTCGATACAGAGTAAAGCTCCCTCGACACTGTCCCCATCAAACACTCCCAGGACAGGTACAGCACGGGGTTAGGTACGGAGTAAAGCTCCCTCTACACTGTCCCCATCAAACACTCCCAGGACAGGTACAGCAAAGGGTTGGATACAGAGTAAAGCTCCCTCTACACTGTCCCCATCAAACACTCCCAGGACAGGTACAGCACGGGGTTAGATACTGAGTAAAGCTCCCTCGACACGGTACCCATCAAACATTCCCAGGACAGGTACAGCACAGGGGTTAGATACAGAGTAAAGCTCCCTCTACACTGTCCCCATCAAACACTCCCAGGACAGGTACTGCACGGGGTTAGATACAGAGTAAAGCTCCCTCTACACTGTCCCCATCAAACACTCCCAGGACAGGTGCAGCATAGGGTTAGATACAGAGTAAAGTACCCTCTACACCGTCCCCATCAAACACTCCCAGGACAGGTACAGCTCGGGGTTAGATACAGAGTAAAGCTCCCTCTACACTGTCCACATCAAACACTCCCAGGACAGGTACAGAATGGGGTTAGATACAGAGTCAAGCTCCCTCTACACTGTCCCCATCAAACACTCCCAGGACAGGTACAGCATAGGGTTAGATACAGAGTAAATCTCCCTCTACACTATCCCCCATCAAACACTCCCAGGACAGGTACAGCACGGGGTAAGATACAGAGTAAAGCTCCCTCTCCAATGTCCCCATCAAACATCCCAGGACAGGTACAACACGGGTTTAGGTACAGAGAAAAGCTCCCTCGACACTGTCCCCATCAAACACTCCCAGGACAGGTACAGCACGGGGTTAGATACTGAGTAAAGCTCCCTCGACACTGTCCGCATCAAACACTCCCAGGACTGGTACAGCACGGGGTTAGGTACGGAGTAAAGCTCCCTCTACACTGTCCCCATCAAACACTCCCAGGACAGGTACAGCACGGGGTTAGATACAGAGTAAAGCTTCCTCTACACTGTCCCCATCAAACACTCCCAGGACAGGTACAGCACGGGATTAGATACAGAGTAAAGATCCATCTACACTGTCCCCATCAAATATTCCCAGGACAGGTACAGCACGGGGTTAGATACAGAGTAAAACTCACTTTATATTGTCCCCATCAAACATCCCAGGGCAGGTACAGCACAGGGTTAGATACAGAGTAAAGCTCCCTCTACACTGTCCCCATCAAACACTCCCAGCACAGGTACAGCACGGGGTTAGATACAGAGTAAAGCTCCCTCTACACTGTCCCCAGCAAACACTCCCAGGACAGGTACAGCACGGGGTTAGATAAAGAGTAAAGCTCCCTCTACCCTGTGCCCATCAAACACTCCCAGGACAGGTGCAGCACGGGGTTAGATACAGAGTAAAGATGCATCTACACTGTCCACCATCAAATATGCCCAGGACAGGTACAGCACGGGGGTTAGATACAGAGTAAACCTCACTCTACACTGTCCCCATCAAACAATCCCAGGACAGGTACAGCATGGGGTTAGATACAGAGTAAAGATCCATCTACACTGTCCCCATCATACACTCCCAGGACAGGTACAGCACGGGGTTAGATACAGAGTAAAGCTCCCTCTCCACATTCCCCATCAAACACTCCCAGGACAGGTACTGCACGGGGTTAGATACAGAGTAAAGCTCCCTCTACACTGTCCCCATCAAACACTCCCAGGACAGGTGCAGCATAGGGTTAGATACAGAGTAAAGTACCCTCTACACCGTCCCCATCAAACACTCCCAGGACAGGTACAGCTCGGGGTTAGATACAGAGTAAAGCTCCCTCTACACTGTCGCCATCAAACACTCCCAGGACAGGTACAGCACGGGGTAAGATACAGAGTAAAGCTCCCTCTCAACTGTCCCCATCAAACATCCCAGGACAGGTACAACACGGGGTTAGGTACAGAGTAAAGCTCCCTCGACGCTGTCCCCATCAAACACTCCCAGGACAGGTACAGCACGGGGTTAGATACTGAGTAAAGCTCCCTCGACACTGTCCGCATCAAACACTCCCAGGACTGGTACAGCACGGGGTTAGGTACGGAGTAAAGCTCCCTCCAAACTGTCCCCATCAAACACTCCCAGGACAGGTACAGCACGGGGTTAGATACAGAGTAAAGCTGCCTCTACCCTGCCCTATCAAACACTCCCAGGACAGGTACAGCACGGGGTTAGATACAGAGTAAAGCTCCCTCTACACTGTCCCCATCAAACACTCCAAGGACAGGTACAGCACGGGGTTAGATACAGAGTAAAGCTTCCTCTACACTGTCCCCATCAAACACTCCCAGGACAGGTACAGCACGGGATTAGATACAGAGTAAAGATCCATCTACACTGTCCCCATCAAATATTCCCAGGACAGGTACAGCACGGGGTTAGATACAGAGTAAAACTCCCTTTATATTGTCCCCATCAAACATCCCAGGGCAGGTACAGCACAGGGTTAGATACAGAGTAAAGCTCCCTCTACACTGTCCCCATCAAACACTCCCAGCACAGGTACAGCACGGGGTTAGATACAGAGTAAAGCTCCCTCAACACTGTCCCCATCAAACACTCCCAGGACAGGTACAACACGGGGTTAGATACAGAGTAAAGCTCCCTCTACACTGTCCCCATCAAACACTCCCAGGACAGGTACAGCACTGGGTTAGATACAGAGTAAAGCTCCCTCTACACTGTCCCCATCAAACAGTCCCAGGACAGGTACAGTATGGGGTTAGGTACAGAATAAAGCTCCCTCTACACTGTCCCCATCAAACACTCCCAGGACAGGTACAGCATGGGGTTAGATACAGAGTAAAGCTCCCTCTACACTGTCCCCATCAAACACCCCCAGAACAGGTACCGCACGAGGGTAGATACAGAGTAAAGCTTCCTCTACACTGTCCCCATCAAACACTCCCAGGACAGGTACAGCACGGGGTTAGATACAGAGTAAAGCTCCCTCTACACTGTCCCCATCAAACACTCCCAGGACAGGTACAGCACGGGGTTAGATACAGAGTAAAGCTCCCTCTACACTGTCCCCATCAAATATTCCCAGGACAGGTACAGCACGGGGTTAGATACAGAGTAAAGCTCCCTCCACACGGTCCCCATCAAACATCCCAGGGCAGGTACAGCACAGGGTTAGGTACAGAGTAAAGCTCCCTCTACACTGTCCCCATCAAACACTCCCAGCACAGGTACAGCACGGGCTTAGATACAGAGTAAAGCTCCCTCTACACTGTCCCCATCAAACACTCCCAGGACAGGTACAGCACGCCGTTTGATACAGAGTAAAGCTCTCTCTACACTGTCCCCATCAAACACTCCCAGGACAGGTACAGCACGTGGTTAGATACAGAATAAAGCTCCATCTACACTGTCCCCATCAAACATCCCAGGACAGGTACAGCACGGGGTTAGATACAGAGTAAAGCTCCGTCCACACTGTCCCCATCAAACACTCCCAGGACAGGTACAGCACGGGGTTAGATACAGAGTAAAGCTCCCTCTACACTGTCCCCATCAAACACTCACAGGACAGGTACAGCACGGGGTTAGATACAAAGTAAAGCTCCCTCTACACTGTCCCCATCAAACATCCCAGGACAGGTACAGCACGGGGTTAGATACACAGTAAAGCTCCCTCTACACTGTCGCCATCAAACACTCCCAGGACAGGTACAGCACGGGGTTAGGTACGGAGTAAAGCTCCCTCCACACTGTCGCCATCAAACACTCCCAGGACAGGTACAGCACGGGGTTAGGTACGGAGTAAAGCTCCCTCTACACCGTCCCCATCAAACACTCCCAGGACAGGTACAGCATGGGGTTAGATACACAGTAAAGCTCCCTCTACACTATCCCCATCAAACACTTCCAGGACAGGTACAGCACGGGGTTAGATACAGAGTAAAGCTCCCTCTACACTATCCCCATCAAACACTCCCAGGACAGGTACAGCACGGGGTTAGATACAGAGTAAAGCTCCCTCTACACTATCCCCATCAAACACTCCCAGGACAGGTACAGCACGGGGTTCGATACAGAGTAAAGCTCCCTCGACACTGTCCCCATCAAACACTCCCAGGACAGGTACAGCACGGGGTTAGGTACGGAGTAAAGCTCCCTCTACACTGTCCCCATCAAACACTCCCAGGACAGGTACAGCAAAGGGTTGGATACAGAGTAAAGCTCCCTCTACACTGTCCCCATCAAACACTCCCAGGACAGGTACAGCACGGGGTTAGATACTGAGTAAAGCTCCCTCGACACGGTACCCATCAAACATTCCCAGGACAGGTACAGCACAGGGGTTAGATACAGAGTAAAGCTCCCTCTACACTGTCCCCATCAAACACTCCCAGGACAGGTACTGCACGGGGTTAGATACAGAGTAAAGCTCCCTCTACACTGTCCCCATCAAACACTCCCAGGACAGGTGCAGCATAGGGTTAGATACAGAGTAAAGTACCCTCTACACCGTCCCCATCAAACACTCCCAGGACAGGTACAGCTCGGGGTTAGATACAGAGTAAAGCTCCCTCTACACTGTCCACATCAAACACTCCCAGGACAGGTACAGAATGGGGTTAGATACAGAGTCAAGCTCCCTCTACACTGTCCCCATCAAACACTCCCAGGACAGGTACAGCATAGGGTTAGATACAGAGTAAATCTCCCTCTACACTATCCCCCATCAAACACTCCCAGGACAGGTACAGCACGGGGTAAGATACAGAGTAAAGCTCCCTCTCCAATGTCCCCATCAAACATCCCAGGACAGGTACAACACGGGTTTAGGTACAGAGAAAAGCTCCCTCGACACTGTCCCCATCAAACACTCCCAGGACAGGTACAGCACGGGGTTAGATACTGAGTAAAGCTCCCTCGACACTGTCCGCATCAAACACTCCCAGGACTGGTACAGCACGGGGTTAGGTACGGAGTAAAGCTCCCTCTACACTGTCCCCATCAAACACTCCCAGGACAGGTACAGCACGGGGTTAGATACAGAGTAAGGCTTCCTCTACACTGTCCCCATCAAACACTCCCAGGACAGGTACAGCACGGGATTAGATACAGAGTAAAGATCCATCTACACTGTCCCCATCAAATATTCCCAGGACAGGTACAGCACGGGGTTAGATACAGAGTAAAACTCCCTTTATATTGTCCCCATCAAACATCCCAGGGCAGGTACAGCACAGGGTTAGATACAGAGTAAAGCTCCCTCTACACTGTCCCCATCAAACACTCCCAGCACAGGTACAGCACGGGGTTAGATACAGAGTAAAGCTCCCTCTACACTGTCCCCAGCAAACACTCCCAGGACAGGTACAGCACGGGGTTAGATAAAGAGTAAAGCTCCCTCTACCCTGTGCCCATCAAACACTCCCAGGACAGGTGCAGCACGGGGTTAGATACAGAGTAAAGATGCATCTACACTGTCCACCATCAAATATGCCCAGGACAGGTACAGCACGGGGGTTAGATACAGAGTAAACCTCACTCTACACTGTCCCCATCAAACAATCCCAGGACAGGTACAGCATGGGGTTAGATACAGAGTAAAGATCCATCTACACTGTCCCCATCATACACTCCCAGGACAGGTACAGCACGGGGTTAGATACAGAGTAAAGCTCCCTCTCCACATTCCCCATCAAACACTCCCAGGACAGGTACTGCACGGGGTTAGATACAGAGTAAAGCTCCCTCTACACTGTCCCCATCAAACACTCCCAGGACAGGTGCAGCATAGGGTTAGATACAGAGTAAAGTACCCTCTACACCGTCCCCATCAAACACTCCCAGGACAGGTACAGCTCGGGGTTAGATACAGAGTAAAGCTCCCTCTACACTGTCGCCATCAAACACTCCCAGGACAGGTACAGCACGGGGTAAGATACAGAGTAAAGCTCCCTCTCAACTGTCCCCATCAAACATCCCAGGACAGGTACAACACGGGGTTAGGTACAGAGTAAAGCTCCCTCGACGCTGTCCCCATCAAACACTCCCAGGACAGGTACAGCACGGGGTTAGATACTGAGTAAAGCTCCCTCGACACTGTCCGCATCAAACACTCCCAGGACTGGTACAGCACGGGGTTAGGTACGGAGTAAAGCTCCCTCCAAACTGTCCCCATCAAACACTCCCAGGACAGGTACAGCACGGGGTTAGATACAGAGTAAAGCTGCCTCTACCCTGCCCTATCAAACACTCCCAGGACAGGTACAGCACGGGGTTAGATACAGAGTAAAGCTCCCTCTACACTGTCCCCATCAAACACTCCAAGGACAGGTACAGCACGGGGTTAGATACAGAGTAAAGCTTCCTCTACACTGTCCCCATCAAACACTCCCAGGACAGGTACAGCACGGGATTAGATACAGAGTAAAGATCCATCTACACTGTCCCCATCAAATATTCCCAGGACAGGTACAGCACGGGGTTAGATACAGAGTAAAACTCCCTTTATATTGTCCCCATCAAACATCCCAGGGCAGGTACAGCACAGGGTTAGATACAGAGTAAAGCTCCCTCTACACTGTCCCCATCAAACACTCCCAGCACAGGTACAGCACGGGGTTAGATACAGAGTAAAGCTCCCTCAACACTGTCCCCATCAAACACTCCCAGGACAGGTACAACACGGGGTTAGATACAGAGTAAAGCTCCCTCTACACTGTCCCCAGCAAACAATCCCAGGACAGGTACAGCACGGGGTTAGATAAAGAGTAAAGCTCCCTCTACCCTGTCCCCATCAAACACTCCCAGGACAGGTGCAGCACGGGGTTAGATACAGAGTAAAGATCCATCTACACTGTCCACCATCAAATATGCCCAGGACAGGTACAGCACGGGGTTAGATACAGAGTAAAGCTCCCTCTACACTGTCCCCATCAAACACTCCCAGGACAGGTACAGCATGGGGTTAGATACAGAGTAAAGTTCCATCTACACTGTCCCCATCATACACTCCCAGGACAGGTACAGCACGGGGTTAGATACAGAGTAAAGCTCCCTCTCCACTTTCCCCATCAAACACTCCCAGGAGAGGTGCAGCACGGGGTTAGATACAGAGTAAAGATCCATCTACACTGTCCACCATCAAATATGCCCAGTACAGGTACAGCACGGGGTTAGATACAGAGTAAAGATCCATCTACACTGTCCCCATCAAACACTCCCAGGACAGGTACAGCACTGGGTTAGATACAGAGTAAAGCTCCCTCTACACTGTCCCCATCAAACAGTCCCAGGACAGGTACAGTATGGGGTTAGGTACAGAATAAAGCTCCCTCTACACTGTCCCCATCAAACACTCCCAGGACAGGTACAGCATGGGGTTAGATACAGAGTAAAGCTCCCTCTACACTGTCCCCATCAAACACCCCCAGAACAGGTACCGCACGAGGGTAGATACAGAGTAAAGCTTCCTCTACACTGTCCCCATCAAACACTCCCAGGACAGGTACAGCACGGGGTTAGATACAGAGTAAAGCTACCTCTACACTGTCCCCATCAAACACTCCCAGGACAGGTACAGCACGGGGTTAGATACAGAGTAAAGCTCCCTCTACACTGTCCCCATCAAATATTCCCAGGACAGGTACAGCACGGGGTTAGATACAGAGTAAAGCTCCCTCCACACGGTCCCCATCAAACATCCCAGGGCAGGTACAGCACAGGGTTAGATACAGAGTAAAGCTCCCTCTACACTGTCCCCATCAAACACTCCCAGCACAGGTACAGCACGGGCTTAGATACAGAGTAAAGCTCCCTCTACACTGTCCCCATCAAACACTCCCAGGACAGGTACAGCACGCCGTTTGATACAGAGTAAAGCTCTCTCTACACTGTCCCCATCAAACACTCCCAGGACAGGTACAGCACGTGGTTAGATACAGAATAAAGCTCCATCTACACTGTCCCCATCAAACATCCCAGGACAGGTACAGCACGGGGTTAGATACAGAGTAAAGCTCCGTCCACACTGTCCCCATCAAACACTCCCAGGACAGGTACAGCACGGGGTTAGATACAGAGTAAAGCTCCCTCTACACTGTCCCCATCAAACACTCACAGGACAGGTACAGCACGGGGTTAGATACAAAGTAAAGCTCCCTCTACACTGTCCCCATCAAACATCCCAGGACAGGTACAGCACGGGGTTAGATACACAGTAAAGCTCCCTCTACACTGTCGCCATCAAACACTCCCAGGACAGGTACAGCACGGGGTTAGGTACGGAGTAAAGCTCCCTCCACACTGTCGCCATCAAACACTCCCAGGACAGGTACAGCACGGGGTTAGGTACGGAGTAAAGCTCCCTCTACACCGTCCCCATCAAACACTCCCAGGACAGGTACAGCATGGGGTTAGATACACAGTAAAGCTCCCTCTACACTATCCCCATCAAACACTCCCAGGACAGGTACAGCACGGGGTTAGATACAGAGTAAAGCTCCCTCTACACTATCCCCATCAAACACTCCCAGGACAGGTACAGCACGGGGTTAGATACAGAGTAAAGCTCCCTCTACACTATCCCCATCAAACACTCCCAGGACAGGTACAGCACGGGGTTCGATACAGAGTAAAGCTCCCTCGACACTGTCCCCATCAAACACTCCCAGGACAGGTACAGCACGGGGTTAGGTACGGAGTAAAGCTCCCTCTACACTGTCCCCATCAAACACTCCCAGGACAGGTACAGCAAAGGGTTGGATACAGAGTAAAGCTCCCTCTACACTGTCCCCATCAAACACTCCCAGGACAGGTACAGCACGGGGTTAGATACTGAGTAAAGCTCCCTCGACACGGTACCCATCAAACATTCCCAGGACAGGTACAGCACAGGGGTTAGATACAGAGTAAAGCTCCCTCTACACTGTCCCCATCAAACACTCCCAGGACAGGTACTGCACGGGGTTAGATACAGAGTAAAGCTCCCTCTACACTGTCCCCATCAAACACTCCCAGGACAGGTGCAGCATAGGGTTAGATACAGAGTAAAGTACCCTCTACACCGTCCCCATCAAACACTCCCAGGACAGGTACAGCTCGGGGTTAGATACAGAGTAAAGCTCCCTCTACACTGTCCACATCAAACACTCCCAGGACAGGTACAGAATGGGGTTAGATACAGAGTCAAGCTCCCTCTACACTGTCCCCATCAAACACTCCCAGGACAGGTACAGCATAGGGTTAGATACAGAGTAAATCTCCCTCTACACTATCCCCCATCAAACACTCCCAGGACAGGTACAGCACGGGGTAAGATACAGAGTAAAGCTCCCTCTCCAATGTCCCCATCAAACATCCCAGGACAGGTACAACACGGGTTTAGGTACAGAGAAAAGCTCCCTCGACACTGTCCCCATCAAACACTCCCAGGACAGGTACAGCACGGGGTTAGATACTGAGTAAAGCTCCCTCGACACTGTCCGCATCAAACACTCCCAGGACTGGTACAGCACGGGGTTAGGTACGGAGTAAAGCTCCCTCTACACTGTCCCCATCAAACACTCCCAGGACAGGTACAGCACGGGGTTAGATACAGAGTAAAGCTTCCTCTACACTGTCCCCATCAAACACTCCCAGGACAGGTACAGCACGGGATTAGATACAGAGTAAAGATCCATCTACACTGTCCCCATCAAATATTCCCAGGACAGGTACAGCACGGGGTTAGATACAGAGTAAAACTCCCTTTATATTGTCCCCATCAAACATCCCAGGGCAGGTACAGCACAGGGTTAGATACAGAGTAAAGCTCCCTCTACACTGTCCCCATCAAACACTCCCAGCACAGGTACAGCACGGGGTTAGATACAGAGTAAAGCTCCCTCTACACTGTCCCCAGCAAACACTCCCAGGACAGGTACAGCACGGGGTTAGATAAAGAGTAAAGCTCCCTCTACCCTGTGCCCATCAAACACTCCCAGGACAGGTGCAGCACGGGGTTAGATACAGAGTAAAGATGCATCTACACTGTCCACCATCAAATATGCCCAGGACAGGTACAGCACGGGGGTTAGATACAGAGTAAACCTCACTCTACACTGTCCCCATCAAACAATCCCAGGACAGGTACAGCATGGGGTTAGATACAGAGTAAAGATCCATCTACACTGTCCCCATCATACACTCCCAGGACAGGTACAGCACGGGGTTAGATACAGAGTAAAGCTCCCTCTCCACATTCCCCATCAAACACTCCCAGGAGAGGTGCAGCACGGGGTTAGATACAGAGTAAAGATCCATCTACACTGTCCACCATCAAATATGCCCAGGACAGGTACAGCACGGGGTTAGATACAGAGTAAAGCTCCCTCTACACTGTCCCCATCAAACACTCCCAGGACAGGTACAGCATGGGGTTAGATACAGAGTAAAGCTCCCTCTACACTGTCCCCATCAAACACTCCCAGAACAGGTACCGCACAAGGTTAGATACAGAGTAAAGCTTCCTCTACACTGTCCCCATCAAACACTCCCAGGACAGGTACAGCACGGGGTTAGATACAGAGTAAAGCTCCCTCTACACTGTCCCCATCAAACACTCCCAGGACAGGTACAGCACGGGGTTAGATACAGAGGAAAGCTCCCTCTACACTGTCCCCATCAAATATTCCCAGGACAGGTACAGCACGGGGTAAGATACAGAGTAAAACTCCATTTATATTGTCCCCATCAAACATCCCAGGGCAGGTACAGCACAGGGTTAGATACAGAGTAAAGCTCCCTCTACACTGTCCCCATCAAACACTCCCAGCACAGGTACAGCACGGGGTTAGATACAGAGTAAAGCTCCCTCTACACTGTCCCCATCAAACAGTCCCAGGACAGGTACAGCACGGGGTTAGATAAAGAGTAAAGCTCCCTCTACAATGTCCCCATCAAACACTCCCAGGACACGTGCAGCACGGGGTTAGATACAGAGTAAAGATACATCTACACTGTCCCCATCAAACACTCCCAGGACAGGTACAGCACGGGGTTAGATGCAGAGTAAAGCTCCCTCTACACTGTCCCCATCAAACACTCCCAGGACAGGTACCGCACTGGGTTAGGTACAGAGTAAAGCTCCCTCAACACTGTCCCCATCAAACACTCCCAGGACAGGTACAGCACGGGGTTAGATACAGAGTAAAGCTCCCTCGACACTGTCCCCATCAAACACTCCCAGGACAGGTACAGCACGGGGTTAGATGCAGAGTAAAGCTCCCTCTACACTGTCCCCATCAAACACTCCCAGGACAGGTACCGCACTGGGTTAGGTACAGAGTAAAGCTCCCTCAACACTGTCCCCATCAAACACTCCCAGGACAGGTACAGCACGGGGTTAGATACAGAGTAAAGCTCCCTCGACACTGTCCCCATCAAACACTCCAAGGACAGGTACAGTATGGGGTTAGGTACAGAGTAAAGCTAACTCTACACTGTTCCCATTAAACACTCCCAGGACAGGTACAGCACGGGGTTAGATAGAGCAAAGCTCCCTCTACACTGTCCCCATCAAACACTCCCAGGACAGGTACAGCACGGGGTTAGATACAGAGTAAAGCTCCCTCTACACTGTCCCCATCAAACACTCCAAGGACAGGTACAGTATGGGGTTAGGTACAGAGTAAAGCTAACTCTACACTGTTCCCATTAAACACTCCCAAGACAGGTACAGCACGGGGTTAGAGACAGGGTAAAGCTCCCTCTACACTGTCCCCATCAAACATCCCAGGACAAATACAGCACGGTGTTAGATACAGAGTAAAGCTCCCTCTACACTGTCCCCATCAAACACTCCCAGAACAGGTAGAGCACGGTGTTAGATACAGAGCAAAGCTCCCTCTGCACTGTCCCCATCAAACACTCCCAGGACAGGTACAGCACGGGGTTAGATACAGAGTAAAGCTCCCGCGACATTGTCACCATCAAACACTCCCAGGACAGGTACAGCATGGCGTTAGATACAAAGTAAAGCTCCCTCGCCACTGTCCCCATCAAACACTCCCAGGACAGGTACAGCATGGGGTTAGATACAGAGTAAAGCTCCCTCTACACTGTCCCCATCAAACACTCCCAGAACAGGTACCGCACGAGGTTAGATACAGAGTAAAGCTTCCTCTACACTGTCCCCATCAAACACTCCCAGGACAGGTACAGCACGGGGTTAGATACAGAGTAAAGCTCCCTCTACACTGTCCCCATCAAACACTCCCAGGACAGGTACAGCATGGGGTTAGATACAGAGTAAAGCTCCCTCTACACTGTCCCCATCAAACACTCCCAGAACAGGTACCGCACAAGGTTAGATACAGAGTAAAGCTTCCTCTACACTGTCCCCATCAAACACTCCCAGGACAGGTACAGCACGGGGTTAGATACAGAGTAAAGCTCCCTCTACACTGTCCCCATCAAACACTCCCAGGACAGGTACAGCACGGGGTTAGATACAGAGGAAAGCTCCCTCTACACTGTCCCCATCAAACACTCCCAGGACAGGTACAGCACGGGGTAAGATACAGAGTAAAACTCCATTTATATTGTCCCCATCAAACATCCCAGGGCAGGTACAGCACAGGGTTAGATACAGAGTAAAGCTCCCTCTACACTGTCCCCATCAAACACTCCCAGCACAGGTACAGCACGGGGTTAGATACAGAGTAAAGCTCCCTCTACACTGTCCCCATCAAACAGTCCCAGGACAGGTACAGCACGGGGTTAGATAAAGAGTAAAGCTCCCTCTACAATGTCCCCATCAAACACTCCCAGGACACGTGCAGCACGGGGTTAGATACAGAGTAAAGATACATCTACACTGTCCCCATCAAACACTCCCAGGACAGGTACAGCACGGGGTTAGATGCAGAGTAAAGCTCCCTCTACACTGTCCCCATCAAACACTCCCAGGACAGGTACCGCACTGGGTTAGGTACAGAGTAAAGCTCCCTCAACACTGTCCCCATCAAACACTCCCAGGACAGGTACAGCACGGGGTTAGATACAGAGTAAAGCTCCCTCGACACTGTCCCCATCAAACACTCCAAGGACAGGTACAGTATGGGGTTAGGTACAGAGTAAAGCTAACTCTACACTGTTCCCATTAAACACTCCCAGGACAGGTACAGCACGGGGTTAGATAGAGCAAAGCTCCCTCTACACTGTCCCCATCAAACACTCCCAGGACAGGTACAGCACGGGGTTAGATACAGAGTAAAGCTCCCTCTACACTGTCCCCATCAAACACTCCAAGGACAGGTACAGTATGGGGTTAGGTACAGAGTAAAGCTCCCTCTACACTGTCCCCATCAAACATCCCAGGACAAATACAGCACGGTGTTAGATACAGAGAAAAGCTCCCTCTACACTGTCCCCATCAAACACTCCCAGAACAGGTAGAGCACGGTGTTAGATACAGAGCAAAGCTCCCTCTGCACTGTCCCCATCAAACACTCCCAGGACAGGTACAGCACGGGGTTAGATACAGAGTAAAGCTCCCGCGACATTGTCACCATCAAACACTCCCAGGACAGGTACAGCATGGCGTTAGATACAAAGTAAAGCTCCCTCGCCACTGTCCCCATCAAACACTCCCAGGACAGGTACAGCATGGGGTTAGATACAGAGTAAAGCTCCCTCTACACTGTCCCCATCAAACACTCCCAGAACAGGTACCGCACGAGGTTAGATACAGAGTAAAGCTTCCTCTACACTGTCCCCATCAAACACTCCCAGGACAGGTACAGCACGGGGTTAGATACAGAGTAAAGCTCCCTCTACACTGTCCCCATCAAACACTCCCAGGACAGGTACAGCACGGGGTTAGATACAGAGTAAAGCTCCCTCTACACTGTCCCCATCAAATATTCCCAGGACAGGTACAGCACGGGGTTAGATACAGAGTAAAGCTCCCTCCACACGGTCCCCATCAAACATCCCAGGGCAGGTACAGCACAGGGTTAGATACAGAGTAAAGCTCCCTCTACACTGTCCCCATCAAACACTCCCAGCACAGGTACAGCACGGGCTTAGATACAGAGTAAAGCTCCCTCTACACTGTCCCCATCAAACACTCCCAGGACAGGTACAGCACGCCGTTTGATACAGAGTAAAGCTCTCTCTACACTGTCCCCATCAAACACTCCCAGGACAGGTACAGCACGTGGTTAGATACAGAATAAAGCTCCATCTACACTGTCCCCATCAAACATCCCAGGACAGGTACAGCACGGGGTTAGATACAGAGTAAAGCTCCGTCCACACTGTCCCCATCAAACACTCCCAGGACAGGTACAGCACGGGGTTAGATACAGAGTAAAGCTCCCTCTACACTGTCCCCATCAAACACTCACAGGACAGGTACAGCACGGGGTTAGATACAAAGTAAAGCTCCCTCTACACTGTCCCCATCAAACATCCCAGGACAGGTACAGCACGGGGTTAGATACACAGTAAAGCTCCCTCTACACTGTCGCCATCAAACACTCCCAGGACAGGTACAGCACGGGGTTAGGTACGGAGTAAAGCTCCCTCCACACTGTCGCCATCAAACACTCCCAGGACAGGTACAGCACGGGGTTAGGTACGGAGTAAAGCTCCCTCTACACCGTCCCCATCAAACACTCCCAGGACAGGTACAGCATGGGGTTAGATACACAGTAAAGCTCCCTCTACACTATCCCCATCAAACACTCCCAGGACAGGTACAGCACGGGGTTAGATACAGAGTAAAGCTCCCTCTACACTATCCCCATCAAACACTCCCAGGACAGGTACAGCACGGGGTTAGATACAGAGTAAAGCTCCCTCTACACTATCCCCATCAAACACTCCCAGGACAGGTACAGCACGGGGTTCGATACAGAGTAAAGCTCCCTCGACACTGTCCCCATCAAACACTCCCAGGACAGGTACAGCACGGGGTTAGGTACGGAGTAAAGCTCCCTCTACACTGTCCCCATCAAACACTCCCAGGACAGGTACAGCAAAGGGTTGGATACAGAGTAAAGCTCCCTCTACACTGTCCCCATCAAACACTCCCAGGACAGGTACAGCACGGGGTTAGATACTGAGTAAAGCTCCCTCGACACGGTACCCATCAAACATTCCCAGGACAGGTACAGCACAGGGGTTAGATACAGAGTAAAGCTCCCTCTACACTGTCCCCATCAAACACTCCCAGGACAGGTACTGCACGGGGTTAGATACAGAGTAAAGCTCCCTCTACACTGTCCCCATCAAACACTCCCAGGACAGGTGCAGCATAGGGTTAGATACAGAGTAAAGTACCCTCTACACCGTCCCCATCAAACACTCCCAGGACAGGTACAGCTCGGGGTTAGATACAGAGTAAAGCTCCCTCTACACTGTCCACATCAAACACTCCCAGGACAGGTACAGAATGGGGTTAGATAGAGAGTCAAGCTCCCTCTACACTGTCCCCATCAAACACTCCCAGGACAGGTACAGCATAGGGTTAGATACAGAGTAAATCTCCCTCTACACTATCCCCCATCAAACACTCCCAGGACAGGTACAGCACGGGGTAAGATACAGAGTAAAGCTCCCTCTCCAATGTCCCCATCAAACATCCCAGGACAGGTACAACACGGGTTTAGGTACAGAGAAAAGCTCCCTCGACACTGTCCCCATCAAACACTCCCAGGACAGGTACAGCACGGGGTTAGATACTGAGTAAAGCTCCCTCGACACTGTCCGCATCAAACACTCCCAGGACTGGTACAGCACGGGGTTAGGTACGGAGTAAAGCTCCCTCTACACTGTCCCCATCAAACACTCCCAGGACAGGTACAGCACGGGGTTAGATACAGAGTAAAGCTTCCTCTACACTGTCCCCATCAAACACTCCCAGGACAGGTACAGCACGGGATTAGATACAGAGTAAAGATCCATCTACACTGTCCCCATCAAATATTCCCAGGACAGGTACAGCACGGGGTTAGATACAGAGTAAAACTCCCTTTATATTGTCCCCATCAAACATCCCAGGGCAGGTACAGCACAGGGTTAGATACAGAGTAAAGCTCCCTCTACACTGTCCCCATCAAACACTCCCAGCACAGGTACAGCACGGGGTTAGATACAGAGTAAAGCTGCTCTACACTGTCCCCAGCAAACACTCCCAGGACAGGTACAGCACGGGGTTAGATAAAGAGTAAAGCTCCCTCTACCCTGTGCCCATCAAACACTCCCAGGACAGGTGCAGCACGGGGTTAGATACAGAGTAAAGATGCATCTACACTGTCCACCATCAAATATGCCCAGGACAGGTACAGCACGGGGGTTAGATACAGAGTAAACCTCACTCTACACTGTCCCCATCAAACACTCCCAGGACAGGTACAGCATGGGGTTAGATACAGAGTAAAGATCCATCTACACTGTCCCCATCATACACTCCCAGGACAGGTACAGCACGGGGTTAGATACAGAGTAAAGCTCCCTCTCCACATTCCCCATCAAACACTCCCAGGAGAGGTGCAGCACGGGGTTAGATACAGAGTAAAGATCCATCTACACTGTCCCCATCAAACACTCCCAGGACAGGTACAGCACGGGGTTAGATACAGAGTAAAGCTCCCTCTACACTGTCCCCATCAAATATGCCCAGGACAGGTACAGCACGGGGTTAGATACAGAGTAAAGCTCCCTCTACACTGTCCCCATCAAACACTCCCAGGACAGGTACAGCATGGGGTTAGATACAGAGTAAAGCTCCCTCTACACTGTCCCCATCAAACACTCCCAGAACAGGTACCGCACAAGGTTAGATACAGAGTAAAGCTTCCTCTACACTGTCCCCATCAAACACTCCCAGGACAGGTACAGCACGGGGTTAGATACAGAGTAAAGCTCCCTCTACACTGTCCCCATCAAACACTCCCAGGACAGGTACAGCACGGGGTTAGATACAGAGGAAAGCTCCCTCTACACTGTCCCCATCAAATATTCCCAGGACAGGTACAGCACGGGGTAAGATACAGAGTAAAACTCCATTTATATTGTCCCCATCAAACATCCCAGGGCAGGTACAGCACAGGGTTAGATACAGAGTAAAGCTCCCTCTACACTGTCCCCATCAAACACTCCCAGCACAGGTACAGCACGGGGTTAGATACAGAGTAAAGCTCCCTCTACACTGTCCCCATCAAACAGTCCCAGGACAGGTACAGCACGGGGTTAGATAAAGAGTAAAGCTCCCTCTACAATGTCCCCATCAAACACTCCCAGGACACGTGCAGCACGGGGTTAGATACAGAGTAAAGATACATCTACACTGTCCCCATCAAACACTCCCAGGACAGGTACAGCACGGGGTTAGATGCAGAGTAAAGCTCCCTCTACACTGTCCCCATCAAACCCTCCCAGGACAGGTACCGCACTGGGTTAGGTACAGAGTAAAGCTCCCTCAACACTGTCCCCATCAAACACTCCCAGGACAGGTACAGCACGGGGTTAGATACAGAGTAAAGCTCCCTCGACACTGTCCCCATCAAACACTCCAAGGACAGGTACAGTATGGGGTTAGGTACAGAGTAAAGCTAACTCTACACTGTTCCCATTAAACACTCCCAGGACAGGTACAGCACGGGGTTAGATAGAGCAAAGCTCCCTCTACACTGTCCCCATCAAACACTCCCAGGACAGGTACAGCACGGGGTTAGATACAGAGTAAAGCTCCCTCTACACTGTCCCCATCAAACACTCCAAGGACAGGTACAGTATGGGGTTAGGTACAGAGTAAATCTAACTCTACACTGTTCCCATTAAACACTCCCAAGACAGGTACAGCACGGGGTTAGAGACAGGGTAAAGCTCCCTCTACACTGTCCCCATCAAACATCCCAGGACAAATACAGCACGGTGTTAGATACAGAGTAAAGCTCCCTCTACACTGTCCCCATCAAACACTCCCAGAACAGGTAGAGCACGGTGTTAGATACAGAGCAAAGCTCCCTCTGCACTGTCCCCATCAAACACTCCCAGGACAGGTACAGCACGGGGTTAGATACAGAGTAAAGCTCCCGCGACATTGTCACCATCAAACACTCCCAGGACAGGTACAGCATGGCGTTAGATACAAAGTAAAGCTCCCTCGCCACTGTCCCCATCAAACACTCCCAGGACAGGTACAGCATGGGGTTAGATACAGAGTAAAGCTCCCTCTACACTGTCCCCATCGAACACTCCCAGACAGGTACAGCACGGGGTTTGATACAGAGGAAAGCACCCTCTACACTGCCCCCATCAAACTCTCCCAGGACAGGTACAGCACGGGATTAGATACAGGGTAAAGCTCCCTCTACACTGTCCCCGTCAAACACTCCCAGGACAGGTACAGCACGGCGTTAGATACAGAGTAAAGCTCCCTCTACACTGTCCCCATCAAACACTCCCAGGACAGGTACAGCACGGAGTTAGATACAGAGTAAAGCTCCCTCTACACTGTCCCCATCAAACACTCCCAGGACAGGTACAGCACGGAGTTAGATAGAGAATAAAGCTCCCTCTACACTGCCCCCATTAAACTCTCCCAGGACAGGTACAGCACGGGATTAGATACAGGGTAAAGCTCCCTCTACACTGTCCCCGTCAAACACTCCCAGGACAGGTACAGCACGGTGTTAGATACAGAGTAAAGCTCCCTCTACACTGTCCCCATCAAACACTCCCTGGACAGGTACTGCATGTGGTTAGATACAGAGTTAAGCTCCCTCTACACTGTCCCCATCAAATACTCCCAGGAAAGGTACAGCACGGGGTTAGATACAGAGTAAAGCTCCCTCGCCACTCTCCCCATCAAACACTCCCAGGACAGGTACAGCATGGGGTTAGATACAGAGTAAAGCTCCCTCCACACTGTCTTCATCAAACACTCCCAGGACAGGTACTGCACGGAGTTAGATACAGAGTAAAGCTCCCTCTACACTGTCCCCATCAAAACACGCAGGACAGGTACAGCATGGGGTTAGATACAGAGTAAAGCTTCCTCTACACTGTCCCCATCAAACACTCCCAGGACAGGTACAGCATGGGGTTAGATACAAAGGAAAGCTCCCTCTACACTGTCCCCATCAAATATTCCCAGGACAGGTACAGCACGGGGTTAGATACAGAGTAAAGATCCATCTACACTGTCCCCATCAAATATTCCCAGGACAGGTACAGCACGGGGTTAGATACAGAGTAAAACTCCCTTTATATTGTCCCATCAAACATCCCAGGGCAGGTACAGCACAGGGTTAGATACAGAGTAAAGCTCCCTCTACACTGTCCCCATCAAACACTCCCAGCACAGGTACAGCACGGGGTTAGATACAGAGTAAAGCTCCCTCTACACTGTCCCCAGCAAACAGTCCCAGGACAGGTACAGCACGTGGTTAGATACAGAGTAAAGCTCCCTCTACCCTGTCCCCATCAAACACTCCCAGGACAGGTGCAGCACGGGGTTAGATAGAGCGTAAAGATCCATCTACACTGTCCACCATCAAATATGCCCAGGACAGGTACAGCACGGGGGTTAGATACAGAGTAAACCTCACTCTACACTGTCCCCATCAAACACTCCCAGGACAGGTACAGCATGGGGTTAGATACAGAGTAAAGATCCATCTACACTGTCCCCATCATACACTCCCAGGACAGGTACAGCACGGGGTTAGATACAGAGTAAAGCTCCCTCTACACTGTCCCCATCAAACACTCCCAGGACAGGGACAGCACGGGGTTAGATACAGAGTAAAGCTCTCTCTACACTGTCCCCATCAAACACTCCCAGGACAGGTACAGCACGGGGTTTGATACAGAGTAAAGCTCCCTCTACACTGTCCCCATCAAACACTCCCAGGACAGGTACAACACGGGGTTAGATACAGAGTAAACTCCCTCTACACTGTCCCCATCAAACACTCCCAGGACTGGTACAGCACGGGGTTAGATACAGAGTAAAGCTGCCTCTACACTGTCCCCATCAAACCCTCCCAGGACAGGTACAGCACGGGGTTAGACACAGAGTAAAGCTCCCTCTACACTGTCCCCATCAAAAACTCCCAGGACAGGTACAGCACGCGGTTTGATACAGAGTAAAGCTCTCTCTACACTGTCCCCATCAAACACTCCCAGGACAGGTACAGCACGGGGTTAGATACAGAGTAAAGCTCCCTCTACACTGTCCCATCAAACACTCCCAGGACAGGTACAGCACGGGGTTAGATACAGAGTAAAGCTCCCTCTACACTGTCCCATCAAACACTCCCAGGACAGGTACAGCACGGGGTTAGATACAGAGTAAATCTCCCTCTACACTGTACCCATCAAACACTCCCAGGACAGGTACAGCACGTGGTTAGATACAGAGTAAATCTCCCTCTACACTGTCCCCATCAAACACTCCCAGGACAGGTACAGCACGGGGTTAGATACACAGTAAAGCTCCATCTACACTGTCCCCATCAAACACTCCCAGGACAGGTACAGCACGGGGTTAGATACAGAGATAAGCTCCCTCTACACTGTCCCCATCAAACACTCCCAGGACAGGTACAGCACGGGGTTAGATACAGAGTAAAGCTCCCTCTACACTGTCCCCATCAAACACTCCCAGGACAGGTACAGCACGGGGTTAGATACAGAGTAAAGCTCCCTCTACACTGTCCCCATCAAACACTCCCAGGACATGTACAGCACGGGGTTAGATACAGAGTAAAGCTCCCTCTACACTGTCCCCATCAAACACTCCCAGGACAGGTACAGCACGGTGTTAGATACAGTGTAAAGCTCCCTCCACACTGTCCGCATTAAACACTCCCAGGACAGGTACAGCATGGGTTTGATACAGAGTAAAGCTCCCTCTACACTGTCCCCATCAAACAATCCCAGGACAGGTACAGCACGGGGTTAGATACAGAGTAAAGCTCCCTCGACACTGTCCCCATCATACACTCCCAGGACAGGTACAGCACGGGGTTAGATACAGAGTAAAGCTCCCTCTACACTGTCCCCATCAAACACTCCCAGCACAGGTACAGCACGGGGTTAGATACAGAGTAAAGCTCCCTCTACACTGTCCCCAGCAAACAGTCCCAGGACAGGTACAGCACGTGGTTAGATACAGAGTAAAGCTCCCTCTACCCTGTCCCCATCAAACACTCCCAGGACAGGTGCAGCACGGGGTTAGATAGAGCGTAAAGATCCATCTACACTGTCCACCATCAAATATGCCCAGGACAGGTACAGCACGGGGGTTAGATACAGAGTAAACCTCACTCTACACTGTCCCCATCCAACACTCCCAGGACAGGTACAGCATGGGGTTAGATACAGAGTAAAGATCCATCTACACTGTCCCCATCATACACTCCCAGGACAGGTACAGCACGGGGTTAGATACAGAGTAAAGCTCCCTCTACACTGTCCCCATCAAACACTCCCAGGACAGGGACAGCATGGGGTTAGATACAGAGTAAAGCTCTCTCTACACTGTCCCCATCAAACACTCCCAGGACAGGTACAGCACGGGGTTAGATACAGAGTAAAGCTCCCTCTACACTGTCCCCATCAAACACTCCCAGGACAGGTACAGCACGGGGTTAGATACAGAGTAAACTCCCTCTGCACTGTCCCCATCAAACACTCCCAGGACTGGTACAGCACGGGGTTAGATACAGAGTAAAGCTGCCTCTACACTGTCCCCATCAAACTCTCCCAGGACAGGTACAGCACGGCGTTAGACACAGAGTAAAGCTCCCTCTACACTGTCCCCATCAAACACTCCCAGGACAGGTACAGCACGCGGTTTGATACAGAGTAAAGCTCTCTCTACACTGTCCCCATCAAACACTCCCAGGACAGGTACAGCACGGGGTTAGATACAGAGTAAAGCTCCCTCTACACTGTCCCATCAAACACTCCCAGGACAGGTACAGCACGGGGTTAGATATAGAGTAAATCTCCCTCTACACTGTACCCATCAAACACTCCCAGGACAGGTACAGCACGTGGTTAGATACAGAGTAAATCTCCCTCCAGACTGTCCCCATCAAACACTCCCAGGACAGGTACAGCACGGGGTTAGATACACAGTAAAGCTCCATCTACACTGTCCCCATCAAACACTCCCAGGACAGGTACAGCACGGGGTTAGATACAGAGATAAGCTCCCTCTACACTGTCCCCATCAAACACTCCCAGGACAGGTACAGCACGGGGTTAGATACAGAGTAAAGCTCCCTCTACACTGTCCCCATCAAACACTCCCAGGACAGGTACAGCACGGTGTTAGATACAGTGTAAAGCTCCCTCCACACTGTCCGCATCAAACACTCCCAGGACAGGTACAGCATGGGTTTGATACAGAGTAAAGCTCCCTCTACACTGTCCCCATCAAACAATCCCAGGTCAGGTACAGCACGGGGTTAGATACAGAGTAAAGCTCCCTCGACACTGTCCCCATCAAACACTCCCAGGACAGGTACAGCACGGGGTTAGATACAGAGTAAAGCTCCCTCGACACTGTCCCCATCAAACACTCCCAGGACAGGTACAGCACCGGGGTTTGATACAGAGTAAAGCTGCCTCTACACTGTCCCCATCAAACACTCCCAGGACAGGCACAGCACGGGGTTAGATACAGTGTAAAGCTCCCTCCACACTGTCCCCATCAAACACTCCCAGGACAGGTACAGCATGGGGTTAGATACAGAGTAAATCTCCCTCTACACTGTCCCCATCAAACACTCCCAGGACAGGTACAGCATGGGGTTAGATACAGAGTAAAGCTCCCTCCACACTGTCCCCATCAAACACTCCCAGGTCAGGTACAGCACGGGGTTAGATACAGAGTAAAGCTCCCTCTACACTGTCCCCATCAAACACTCCCAGGACAGGTGCAGCACGAGGTTAGATACAGAGTAAAGCTCCCTCTACACTGTCCCCATCAAACACTCCCAGGACAGGTGCAGCACGGGGTCAGATACAGAGTAAAGCTCCCTCTACACTGTCCCCATCAAACACTCCCAGGACAGGTACAGCACGGGGTTAGATACAGAGTAAAGCTCCCTCTACACTGTCCCCATCAAACAATCCCAGGACAGGTACAGCACGGGGTTAGATACAGAGTAAAGCTCCCTCTACACTGTCCCCATCAAACACTCCCAGGACAGGTACAGCACGGGGTTAGATACACAGTAAAGCTCCATCTACACTGTCCCCATCAAACACTCCCAGGACAGGTACAGCACGGGGTTAGATACAGAGATAAGCTCCCTCTACACTGTCCCCATCAAACACTCCCAGGACAGGTACAGCACGGGGTTAGATACAGAGTAAAGCTCCCTCTACACTGTCCCCATCAAACACTCCCAGGACAGGTACAGCACGGGGTTAGATACAGAGTAAAGCTCCCTCTACACTGTCCCCATCAAACACTCCCAGGACATGTACAGCACGGGGTTAGATACAGAGTAAAGCTCCCTCTACACTGTCCCCATCAAACACTCCCAGGACAGGTACAGCACGGTGTTAGATACAGTGTAAAGCTCCCTCCACACTGTCCGCATTAAACACTCCCAGGACAGGTACAGCATGGGTTTGATACAGAGTAAAGCTCCCTCTACACTGTCCCCATCAAACAATCCCAGGACAGGTACAGCACGGGGTTAGATACAGAGTAAAGCTCCCTCGACACTGTCCCCATCATACACTCCCAGGACAGGTACAGCACGGGGTTAGATACAGAGTAAAGCTCCCTCTACACTGTCCCCATCAAACACTCCCAGCACAGGTACAGCACGGGGTTAGATACAGAGTAAAGCTCCCTCTACACTGTCCCCAGCAAACAGTCCCAGGACAGGTACAGCACGTGGTTAGATACAGAGTAAAGCTCCCTCTACCCTGTCCCCATCAAACACTCCCAGGACAGGTGCAGCACGGGGTTAGATAGAGCGTAAAGATCCATCTAAACTGTCCACCATCAAATATGCCCAGGACAGGTACAGCACGGGGGTTAGATACAGAGTAAACCTCACTCTACACTGTCCCCATCCAACACTCCCAGGACAGGTACAGCATGGGGTTAGATACAGAGTAAAGATCCATCTACACTGTCCCCATCATACACTCCCAGGACAGGTACAGCACGGGGTTAGATACAGAGTAAAGCTCCCTCTACACTGTCCCCATCAAACACTCCCAGGACAGGGACAGCACGGGGTTAGATACAGAGTAAAGCACTCTCTACACTGTCCCCATCAAACACTCCCAGGACAGGTACAGCACGGGGTTAGATACAGAGTAAAGCTCCCTCTACACTGTCCCCATCAAACACTCCCAGGACAGGTACAGCACGGGGTTAGATACAGAGTAAACTCCCTCTACACTGTCCCCATCAAACACTCCCAGGACTGGTACAGCACGGGGTTAGATACAGAGTAAAGCTGCCTCTACACTGTCCCCATCAAACTCTCCCAGGACAGGTACAGCACGGCGTTAGACACAGAGTAAAGCTCCCTCTACACTGTCCCCATCAAACACTCCCAGGACAGGTACAGCACGCGGTTTGATACAGAGTAAAGCTCTCTCTACACTGTCCCCATCAAACACTCCCAGGACAGGTACAGCACGGGGTTAGATACAGAGTAAAGCTCCCTCTACACTGTCCCATCAAACACTCCCAGGACAGGTACAGCACGGGGTTAGATATAGAGTAAATCTCCCTCTACACTGTACCCATCAAACACTCCCAGGACAGGTACAGCACGTGGTTAGATACAGAGTAAATCTCCCTCCAGACTGTCCCCATCAAACACTCCCAGGACAGGTACAGCACGGGGTTAGATACACAGTAAAGCTCCATCTACACTGTCCCCATCAAACACTCCCAGGACAGGTACAGCACGGGGTTAGATACAGAGATAAGCTCCCTCTACACTGTCCCCATCAAACACTCCCAGGACAGGTACAGCACGGGGTTAGATACAGAGTAAAGCTCCCTCTACACTGTCCCCATCAAACACTCCCAGGACAGGTACAGCACGGTGTTAGATACAGTGTAAAGCTCCCTCCACACTGTCCGCATCAAACACTCCCAGGACAGGTACAGCATGGGTTTGATACAGAGTAAAGCTCCCTCTACACTGTCCCCATCAAACAATCCCAGGTCAGGTACAGCACGGGGTTAGATACAGAGTAAAGCTCCCTCGACACTGTCCCCATCAAACACTCCCAGGACAGGTACAGCACGGGGTTAGATACAGAGTAAAGCTCCCTCGACACTGTCCCCATCAAACACTCCCAGGACAGGTACAGCACCGGGGTTTGATACAGAGTAAACCTGCCTCTACACTGTCCCCATCAAACACTCCCAGGACAGGCACAGCACGGGGTTAGATACAGTGTAAAGCTCCCTCCACACTGTCCCCATCAAACACTCCCAGGACAGGTACAGCATGGGGTTAGATACAGAGTAAATCTCCCTCTACACTGTCCCCATCAAACACTCCCAGGACAGGTACAGCATGGGGTTAGATACAGAGTAAAGCTCCCTCCACACTGTCCCCATCAAACACTCCCAGGTCAGGTACAGCACGGGGTTAGATACAGAGTAAAGCTCCCTCTACACTGTCCCCATCAAACACTCCCAGGACAGGTGCAGCACGAGGTTAGATACAGAGTAAAGCTCCCTCTACACTGTCCCCATCAAACACTCCCAGGACAGGTACAGCACGGGGTCAGATACAGAGTAAAGCTCCCTCTACACTGTCCCCATCAAACACTCCCAGGACAGGTACAGCACGGGGTTAGATACAGAGTAAAGCACCCTCTACACTGTCCCCATCAAACAATCCCAGGACAGGTACAGCACGGGGTTAGATACAGAGTAAAGCTCCCTCGACACTGTCCCCATCAAACACTCCCAGGACAGGTACAGCACCGGGATTTGATACAGAGTAAAGCTGCCTCTACACTATCCCCATCAAACACTCCCAGGACAGGTACAGCACGGGGTTAGATACAGAGAAAAGCTCCCTCTACACTGTCCCCATCAAATACTCCCAGGACAGGTGCAGCACGGGGTTAGATACAGAGTAAAGATCCATCTACACTGTCCACCATCAAATATGCCCAGGACAGGTACAGCACGGGGGTTACATACAGAGTAAACCTCACTCTACACTGTCCCCATCAAACACTCCCAGGACAGGTACAGCATGGGGTTAGATACAGAGTAAAGATCCATCTACACTGTCCCCATCATACACTCCCAGGACAGGTACAGCACGGGGTTAGATACAGAGTAAAGCTCCCTCTCCACATTCCCCATCAAACACTCCCAGGAGAGGTGCAGCACGGGGTTAGATACAGAGTAAAGCTCGCTCTACACTGTCCCCATCAAACACTCCCAGGACAGGTACAGCACGGTGTTAGATACAGTGTAAAGCTCCCTCCACACTGTCCGCATCAAACACTCCCAGGACAGGTACAGCATGGGTTTGATACAGAGTAAAGCTCCCTCTACACTGTCCCCATCAAACAATCCCAGGTCAGGTACAGCACGGGGTTAGATACAGAGTAAAGCTCCCTCGACACTGTCCCCATCAAACACTCCCAGGACAGGTACAGCACGGGGTTAGATACAGAGTAAAGCTCCCTCGACACTGTCCCCATCAAACACTCCCAGGACAGGTACAGCACCGGGGTTTGATACAGAGTAAACCTGCCTCTACACTGTCCCCATCAAACACTCCCAGGACAGGCACAGCACGGGGTTAGATACAGTGTAAAGCTCCCTCCACACTGTCCCCATCAAACACTCCCAGGACAGGTACAGCATGGGGTTAGATACAGAGTAAATCTCCCTCTACACTGTCCCCATCAAACACTCCCAGGACAGGTACAGCATGGGGTTAGATACAGAGTAAAGCTCCCTCCACACTGTCCCCATCAAACACTCCCAGGTCAGGTACAGCACGGGGTTAGATACAGAGTAAAGCTCCCTCTACACTGTCCCCATCAAACACTCCCAGGACAGGTGCAGCACGAGGTTAGATACAGAGTAAAGCTCCCTCTACACTGTCCCCATCAAACACTCCCAGGACAGGTACAGCACGGGGTCAGATACAGAGTAAAGCTCCCTCTACACTGTCCCCATCAAACACTCCCAGGACAGGTACAGCACGGGGTTAGATACAGAGTAAAGCACCCTCTACACTGTCCCCATCAAATACTCCCAGGACAGGTGCAGCACGGGGTTAGATACAGAGTAAAGATCCATCTACACTGTCCACCATCAAATATGCCCAGGACAGGTACAGCACGGGGGTTACATACAGAGTAAACCTCACTCTACACTGTCCCCATCAAACACTCCCAGGACAGGTACAGCATGGGGTTAGATACAGAGTAAAGATCCATCTACACTGTCCCCATCATACACTCCCAGGACAGGTACAGCACGGGGTTAGATACAGAGTAAAGCTCCCTCTCCACATTCCCCATCAAACACTCCCAGGAGAGGTGCAGCACGGGGTTAGATACAGAGTAAAGCTCGCTCTACACTGTCCCCATCAAACACTCCCAGGACAGGTACAGCACGGTGTTAGATACAGTGTAAAGCTCCCTCCACACTGTCCGCATCAAACACTCCCAGGACAGGTACAGCATGGGTTTGATACAGAGTAAAGCTCCCTCTACACTGTCCCCATCAAACAATCCCAGGTCAGGTACAGCACGGGGTTAGATACAGAGTAAAGCTCCCTCGACACTGTCCCCATCAAACACTCCCAGGACAGGTACAGCACGGGGTTAGATACAGAGTAAAGCTCCCTCGACACTGTCCCCATCAAACACTCCCAGGACAGGTACAGCACCGGGGTTTGATACAGAGTAAACCTGCCTCTACACTGTCCCCATCAAACACTCCCAGGACAGGCACAGCACGGGGTTAGATACAGTGTAAAGCTCCCTCCACACTGTCCCCATCAAACACTCCCAGGACAGGTACAGCATGGGGTTAGATACAGAGTAAATCTCCCTCTACACTGTCCCCATCAAACACTCCCAGGACAGGTACAGCATGGGGTTAGATACAGAGTAAAGCTCCCTCCACACTGTCCCCATCAAACACTCCCAGGTCAGGTACAGCACGGGGTTAGATACAGAGTAAAGCTCCCTCTACACTGTCCCCATCAAACACTCCCAGGACAGGTGCAGCACGAGGTTAGATACAGAGTAAAGCTCCCTCTACACTGTCCCCATCAAACACTCCCAGGACAGGTACAGCACGGGGTCAGATACAGAGTAAAGCTCCCTCTACACTGTCCCCATCAAACACTCCCAGGACAGGTACAGCACGGGGTTAGATACAGAGTAAAGCACCCTCTACACTGTCCCCATCAAACAATCCCAGGACAGGTACAGCACGGGGTTAGATACAGAGTAAAGCTCCCTCGACACTGTCCCCATCAAACACTCCCAGGACAGGTACAGCACCGGGATTTGATACAGAGTAAAGCTGCCTCTACACTGTCCCCATCAAACACTCCCAGGACAGGTACAGCACGGGGTTAGATACAGAGAAAAGCTCCCTCTACACTGTCCCCATCAAACACTCCCAGGACAGGTGCAGCACGGGGTTAGATACAGAGTAAAGATCCATCTACACTGTCCACCATCAAATATGCCCAGGACAGGTACAGCACGGGGGTTAGATACAGAGTAAACCTCACTCTACACTGTCCCCATCAAACACTCCCAGGACAGGTACAGCATGGGGTTAGATACAGAGTAAAGATCCATCTACACTGTCCCCATCATACACTCCCAGGACAGGTACAGCACGGGGTTAGATACAGAGTAAAGCTCCCTCTCCACATTCCCCATCAAACACTCCCAGGAGAGGTGCAGCACGGGGTTAGATACAGAGTAAAGATACATGCACACTGTCCACCATCGAATATGCCCAGGACAGGTACAGCACGGGGTTAGATACAGAGTAAAGCTCCCTCTACACTGTCCCCATCAAACAGTCCCAGGACAGGTACAGTATGGGGTTAGGTACAGAGTAAAGCTCCCTCTACACTGTCCCCATCAAACACTCCCAGGACAGGTACAGCATGGGGTTAGATACAGAGTAAAGCTCCCTCTACACTGTCCCCATCAAACACTCCCAGAACAGGTACCGCACGAGGTTAGATACAGAGTTAAGCTTCCTCTACACTGTCCCCATCAAACACTCCCAGGACAGGTACAGCACGGGGTTAGATACAGAGTAAAGCTCACTCTACACGTCCCCATCAAACACTCCCAGGACAGGTACAGCACGGGGTTAGATACAGAGTAAAGCTCCCTCGACACTGTCCCCATCAAACACTCCCAGGACAGGTACAGCACGGGGTTAGATACAGAGTAAAGCTCCCTCGACACTGTCCCCATCAAACACTCCCAGGACAGGTACAGCACGGCGTTAGATACAAAGTAAAGCTCCCTCGCCACTGTCCCCATCAAACACTCCCAGGACAGGTACAGCATGGGGTTAGATACAGAGTAAAGCTCCCTCTACACTGTCCCCATCGAACACTCCCAGACAGGTACAGCACGGGGTTTGATACAGAGGAAAGCACCCTCTACACTGCCCCCATCAAACTCTCCCAGGACAGGTACAGCACGGGATTAGATACAGGGTAAAGCTCCCTCTACACTGTCCCAGTCAAACACTCCCAGGACAGGTACAGCACGGCGTTAGATACAGGGTAAAGCTCCCTCTACACTGTCCCCATCAAACACTCCCAGGACTGGTACAGCACGGAGTTAGATACAGAATAAAGCTCCCTCTACACTGTCCCCATCAAACATCCCAGGACAAATACAGCACGGTGTTAGATACAGAGTAAAGCTCCCTCTACACTGTCCCCATCAAACACTCCCAGGTCAGGTACTGCATGTGGTTAGATACAGAGTTATGCTCCCTCTACACTGTCCCCATGAAATACTCCCAGGAAAGGTACAGCACGGGGTTAGATACAGAGTAAAGTTCCCGCGACACTGTCACCATCAAACACTCCCAGGACAGGTACAGCACGGCGTTAGATACAGAGTAAAGCTCCCTCTACACTGTCCCCATCAAACACTCCCAGGAAAGGTACAGCACGGGGTTAGATACAGAGTAAAGCTCCCTCGCCACTCTCCCCATCAAACACTCCCAGGACAGGTACAGCATGGGGTTAGATACAGAGTAAAGCTCCCTCCACACTGTCCCCATCAAACACTCCCAGGAAAGGTACAGCACGGGGTTAGATACAGAGTAAAGCTCCCTCGCCACTCTCCCCATCAAACACTCCCAGGACAGGTACAGCATGGGGTTAGATACAGAGTAAAGCTCCCTCTACACTGTCCCCATCAAAACACGCAGGACAGGTACAGCATGGGGTTAGATACAGAGTAAAGCTTCCTCTACACTGTCCCCATCAAACACTCCCAGGACAGGTACAGCACGGGGTTAGATACAAAGTAAAGCTCCCTCTACACTGTCCCCATCAAATATTCCCAGGACAGGTACAGCACGGGGTTAGATACAGAGTAAAGATCCATCTACACTGTCCCCATCAAATATTCCCAGGACAGGTACAGCACGGGGTTAGATACAGAGTAAAACTCCCTTTATATTGTCCACATCAAACATCCCAGGGCAGGTACAGCACAGGGTTAGATACAGAGTAAAGCTCCCTCTACACTGTCCCCATCAAACACTCCCAGCACAGGTACAGCACGGGGTTAGATACAGAGTAAAGCTCCCTCTACACTGTCCCCAGCAAACAGTCCCAGGACAGGTACAGCACGTGGTTAGATACAGAGTAAAGCTCCCTCTACCCTGTCCCCATCATACACTCCCAGGACAGGTGCAGCACGGGGTTAGATAGAGCGTAAAGATCCATCTACACTGTCCACCATCAAATATGCCCAGGACAGGTACAGCACGGGGGTTAGATACAGAGTAAACCTCACTCTACACTGTCCCCATCAAACACTCCCAGGACAGGTACAGCATGGGGTTAGATACAGAGTAAAGATCCATCTACACTGTCCCCATCATACACTCCCAGGACAGGTACAGCACGGGGTTTGATACAGAGTAAAGCTCCCTCTACACTGTCCCCATCAAACACTCCCAGGACTGGTACAGCACGGGGTTAGATACAGAGTAAAGCTCCCTCTACACTGTCCCCATCAAACTCTCCCAGGATAGGTACAGCACGGGGTTAGATATAGAGTAAATCTCCCTCTACACTGTACCCATCAAACACTCCCAGGACAGGTACAGCACGTGGTTAGATACAGAGTAAATCTCCCTCTACACTGTCCCCATCAAACACTCCCAGGACAGGTACAGCACGGGGTTAGATACACAGTAAAGCTCCATCTACACTGTCCCCATCAAACACTCCCAGGACAGGTACAGCACGGGGTTAGATACAGAGATAAGCTCCCTCTACACTGTCCCCATCAAACACTCCCAGGACAGGTACAGCACGGGGTTAGATACAGAGTAAAGCTCCCTCTACACTGTCCCCATCAAACACTCCCAGGACAGGTACAGCACGGGGTTAGATACAGAGTAAAGCTCCCTCGACACTGTCCCCGTCAAACACTCCCAGGACAGGTACAGCACCGGGGTTTGATACAGAGTAAAGCTGCCTCTACACTGTCCCCATCAAACACTCCTAGGACAGGTACAGCACGGAGTTAGATACAGAGAAAAGCTCCCTCTACACTGTCCCCATCAAACACTCCCAGGACAGGTAGAGCACGGGGTTAGATACAGTGTAAAGCTCCCTCCACACTGTCCCCATCAAACACTCCCAGGACAGGTACAGCATGGGGTTAGATACAGAGTAAAGCTCCCTCTACACTGTCCCCATCAAACACTCCCAGGACAGGTACAGCATGGGGTTAGATACAGAGTAAAGCTCCCTCCACACTGTCCCCATCAAACACTCCCAGGACAGGTACAGCACGGGGTTAGATACAGAGTAAAGCTCCCTCTACACTGTCCCCATCAAACACTCCCACGACAGGTACAGCACGGGGTTAGATACAGAGTAAAGCTCCCTTTACACTGTCCCCATCAAACACTCCCAGGACAGGTACAGCACGGGGTTAGATACAGAGTAAACTCCCTCTACACTGTCCCCATCAAACACTCCCAGGACAGGTACAGCACGGGGTCAGATACAGAGTAAAGCTCCCTCTACACTGTCCCCATCAAACACTCCCAGGACAGGTACAGCACGGGGTTAGATACACAGTAAAGCTCCCTCGACACTGTCCCCATCAAACAATCCCAGGACAGGTACAGCACGGGGTTAGATACAGAGTAAAGCTCCCTCGACACTGTCCCCATCAAACACTCCCAGGACAGGTACAGCACCGGGATTTGATACAGAGTAAAGCTGCCTCTACACTGTCCCCATCAAACACTCCCAGGACAGGTACAGCACGGGGTTAGATACAGAGAAAAGCTCCCTCTACACTGTCGCCATCAAACACTCCCAGGACAGGTACAGCACGGGGTTAGATACAGTGTAAAGCTCCCTCCACACTGTCCCAATCAAACACTCCCAGGACAGGTACAGCACGGGGTTAGATACAGAGTAAAGCTTCCTCTGCACTGTCCCCATCAAACACTGCCAGGACAGGTACAGCATGGTGTTAGATACAGAGTAAATCTCCCTCCACACTGTCCCCATCAAACACTCCCAGGACAGGTACAGCACGGGGTTAGATACAGAGTAAAGCTCCCTCTACACTGTCCCCATCAAACACTCCTAGGACAGGTACAGCACGGGGTTAGATACAGAGTAAAGCTCCCTCTACACTGTCCCCATCAAACACTCCCAGGACAGGTACAGCACGGGGTCAGATACAGAGTAAAGCTCCCTCTACACTGTCCCCATCAAACACTCCCAGGACAGGTACAGCACGGGGTTAGATACACAGTAAAGCTCCCTCGACACTGTCCCCATCAAACACTCCCAGGACAGGTACAGCACCGGGATTTGATACAGAGTAAAGCTGCCTCTACACTGTCCCCATCAAACACTCCCAGGACAGGTACAGCACGGGGTTAGATACAGAGAAAAGCTCCCTCTACACTGTCGCCATCAAACACTCCCAGGACAGGTACAGCACGGGGTTAGATACAGTGTAAAGCTCCCTCCACACTGTCCCAATCAAACACTCCCAGGACAGGTACAGCACGGGGTTAGATACAGAGTAAAGCTTCCTCTGCACTGTCCCCATCAAACACTGCCAGGACAGGTACAGCATGGTGTTAGATACAGAGTAAATCTCCCTCCACACTGTCCCCATCAAACACTCCCAGGACAGGTACAGCACGGGGTTAGATACAGAGTAAAGCTCCCTCTACACTGTCCCCATCAAACACTCCTAGGACAGGTACAGCACGGGGTTAGATACAGAGTAAAGCTCCCTCTACACTGTCCCCATCAAACACTCCCAGGACAGGTACAGCACGGGGTCAGATACAGAGTAAAGCTCCCTCTACACTGTCCCCATCAAACACTCCCAGGACAGGTACAGCACGGGGTTAGATACACAGTAAAGCTCCCTCGACACTGTCCCCATCAAACACTCCCAGGACAGGTACAGCACAGGGTTAGATACAGAGTAAAGCTCCCTCTACACTGTCACCATCAAACACTCCCAGGACAGGTACAGCACGGGGTTAGATACAGAGTAAAGCTCCCTCCACACTGTCCCCATCAAACACTCCCAGGACAGGTACAGCACGGGGTTAGACACAGAGTAAAGCTCCCTCTACACTGTCCCCATCAAACACTGCCAGGACAGGTACAGCATGGTGTTAGATACAGAGTAAATCTCCCTCCACACTGTCCCCATCAAACACTCCCAGGACAGGTACAGCACGGGGTTAGATACAGAGTAAAGCTCCCTCTACACTGTCCCCATCAAACACTCCTAGGACAGGTACAGCACGGGGTTAGATACAGAGTAAAGCTCCCTCTACACTGTCCCCATCAAACACTCCCAGGACAGGTACAGCACGGGGTCAGATACAGAGTAAAGCTCCCTCTACACTGTCCCCATCAAACACTCCCAGGACAGGTACAGCACGGGGTTAGATACACAGTAAAGCTCCCTCGACACTGTCCCCATCAAACACTCCCAGGACAGGTACAGCACCGGGATTTGATACAGAGTAAAGCTGCCTCTACACTGTCCCCATCAAACACTCCCAGGACAGGTACAGCACGGGGTTAGATACAGAGAAAAGCTCCCTCTACACTGTCGCCATCAAACACTCCCAGGACAGGTACAGCACGGGGTTAGATACAGTGTAAAGCTCCCTCCACACTGTCCCAATCAAACACTCCCAGGACAGGTACAGCACGGGGTTAGATACAGAGTAAAGCTTCCTCTGCACTGTCCCCATCAAACACTGCCAGGACAGGTACAGCATGGTGTTAGATACAGAGTAAATCTCCCTCCACACTGTCCCCATCAAACACTCCCAGGACAGGTACAGCACGGGGTTAGATACAGAGTAAAGCTCCCTCTACACTGTCCCCATCAAACACTCCTAGGACAGGTACAGCACGGGGTTAGATACAGAGTAAAGCTCCCTCTACACTGTCCCCATCAAACACTCCCAGGACAGGTACAGCACGGGGTCAGATACAGAGTAAAGCTCCCTCTACACTGTCCCCATCAAACACTCCCAGGACAGGTACAGCACGGGGTTAGATACACAGTAAAGCTCCCTCGACACTGTCCCCATCAAACACTCCCAGGACAGGTACAGCACAGGGTTAGATACAGAGTAAAGCTCCCTCTACACTGTCACCATCAAACACTCCCAGGACAGGTACAGCACGGGGTTAGATACAGAGTAAAGCTCCCTCCACACTGTCCCCATCAAACACTCCCAGGACAGGTACAGCACGGGGTTAGACACAGAGTAAAGCTCCCTCTACACTGTCCCCATCAAACACTCCCACGAAAGGTACAGCACGGGGTTAGATACAGAGTAAAGCTCCCTCTACACTGTCCCCATCAAACACTCCCAGGACAGGTACAGCACGGGGTTAGATACAGAGTAAACTCCCTCTACACTGTCCCCATCAAACTCTCCCAGGACAGGTACAGCACGGGGTCAGATACAGAGTAAAGCTCCCTCTACACTGTCCCCATCAAACACTCCCAGGACAGGTACAGCACGGGGTTAGATACACAGTAAAGCTCCCTCGACACTGTCCCCATCAAACAATCCCAGGACAGGTACAGCACGGGGTTAGATACAGAGTAAAGCTCCCTCGACACTGTCCCCATCAAACACTCCCAGGACAGGTACAGCACCGGGATTTGATACAGAGTAAAGCTGCCTCTACACTGTCCCCATCAAACACTCCCAGGACAGGTACAGCACGGGGTTAGATACAGAGTAAAGCTCCCTCTACACTGTCCCCATCAAACACTCCCAGGACAGGTACAGCACGGGGTCAGATACAGAGTAAAGCTCCCTCTACACTGTCCCCATCAAACACTCCCAGGACAGGTACAGCACGGGGTTAGATACACAGTAAAGCTCCCTCGACACTGTCCCCATCAAACACTCCCAGGACAGGTACAGCACGGGGTCAGATACAGAGTAAAGCTCCCTCTACACTGTCCCCATCAAACACTCCCAGGACAGGTACAGCACGGGGTTAGATACACAGTAAAGCTCCCTCGACACTGTCCCCATCAAACACTCCCAGGACAGGTACAGCACCGGGATTTGATACAGAGTAAACCTGCCTCTACACTGTCCCCATCAAACACTCCCAGGACAGGCACAGCACGGGGTTAGATACAGTGTAAAGCTCCCTCCACACTGTCCCCATCAAACACTCCCAGGACAGGTACAGCATGGGGTTAGATACAGAGTAAATCTCCCTCTACACTGTCCCCATCAAACACTCCCAGGACAGGTACAGCATGGGGTTAGATACAGAGTAAAGCTCCCTCCACACTGTCCCCATCAAACACTCCCAGGTCAGGTACAGCACGGGGTTAGATACAGAGTAAAGCTCCCTCTACACTGTCCCCATCAAACACTCCCAGGACAGGTGCAGCACGAGGTTAGATACAGAGTAAAGCTCCCTCTACACTGTCCCCATCAAACACTCCCAGGACAGGTACAGCACGGGGTCAGATACAGAGTAAAGCTCCCTCTACACTGTCCCCATCAAACACTCCCAGGACAGGTACAGCACGGGGTTAGATACAGAGTAAAGCACCCTCTACACTGTCCCCATCAAACAATCCCAGGACAGGTACAGCACGGGGTTAGATACAGAGTAAAGCTCCCTCGACACTGTCCCCATCAAACACTCCCAGGACAGGTACAGCACCGGGATTTGATACAGAGTAAAGCTGCCTCTACACTATCCCCATCAAACACTCCCAGGACAGGTACAGCACGGGGTTAGATACAGAGAAAAGCTCCCTCTACACTGTCCCCATCAAATACTCCCAGGACAGGTGCAGCACGGGGTTAGATACAGAGTAAAGATCCATCTACACTGTCCACCATCAAATATGCCCAGGACAGGTACAGCACGGGGGTTACATACAGAGTAAACCTCACTCTACACTGTCCCCATCAAACACTCCCAGGACAGGTACAGCATGGGGTTAGATACAGAGTAAAGATCCATCTACACTGTCCCCATCATACACTCCCAGGACAGGTACAGCACGGGGTTAGATACAGAGTAAAGCTCCCTCTCCACATTCCCCATCAAACACTCCCAGGAGAGGTGCAGCACGGGGTTAGATACAGAGTAAAGCTCGCTCTACACTGTCCCCATCAAACACTCCCAGGACAGGTACAGCACGGTGTTAGATAGAGTGTAAAGCTCCCTCCACACTGTCCGCATCAAACACTCCCAGGACAGGTACAGCATGGGTTTGATACAGAGTAAAGCTCCCTCTACACTGTCCCCATCAAACAATCCCAGGTCAGGTACAGCACGGGGTTAGATACAGAGTAAAGCTCCCTCGACACTGTCCCCATCAAACACTCCCAGGACAGGTACAGCACGGGGTTAGATACAGAGTAAAGCTCCCTCGACACTGTCCCCATCAAACACTCCCAGGACAGGTACAGCACCGGGGTTTGATACAGAGTAAACCTGCCTCTACACTGTCCCCATCAAACACTCCCAGGACAGGCACAGCACGGGGTTAGATACAGTGTAAAGCTCCCTCCACACTGTCCCCATCAAACACTCCCAGGACAGGTACAGCATGGGGTTAGATACAGAGTAAATCTCCCTCTACACTGTCCCCATCAAACACTCCCAGGACAGGTACAGCATGGGGTTAGATACAGAGTAAAGCTCCCTCCACACTGTCCCCATCAAACACTCCCAGGTCAGGTACAGCACGGGGTTAGATACAGAGTAAAGCTCCCTCTACACTGTCCCCATCAAACACTCCCAGGACAGGTGCAGCACGAGGTTAGATACAGAGTAAAGCTCCCTCTACACTGTCCCCATCAAACACTCCCAGGACAGGTACAGCACGGGGTCAGATACAGAGTAAAGCTCCCTCTACACTGTCCCCATCAAACACTCCCAGGACAGGTACAGCACGGGGTTAGATACAGAGTAAAGCACCCTCTACACTGTCCCCATCAAACAATCCCAGGACAGGTACAGCACGGGGTTAGATACAGAGTAAAGCTCCCTCGACACTGTCCCCATCAAACACTCCCAGGACAGGTACAGCACCGGGATTTGATACAGAGTAAAGCTGCCTCTACACTGTCCCCATCAAACACTCCCAGGACAGGTACAGCACGGGGTTAGATACAGAGAAAAGCTCCCTCTACACTGTCCCCATCAAACACTCCCAGGACAGGTGCAGCACGGGGTTAGATACAGAGTAAAGATCCATCTACACTGTCCACCATCAAATATGCCCAGGACAGGTACAGCACGGGGGTTAGATACAGAGTAAACCTCACTCTACACTGTCCCCATCAAACACTCCCAGGACAGGTACAGCATGGGGTTAGATACAGAGTAAAGATCCATCTACACTGTCCCCATCATACACTCCCAGGACAGGTACAGCACGGGGTTAGATACAGAGTAAAGCTCCCTCTCCACATTCCCCATCAAACACTCCCAGGAGAGGTGCAGCACGGGGTTAGATACAGAGTAAAGATACATGCACACTGTCCACCATCAAATATGCCCAGGACAGGTACAGCACGGGGTTAGATACAGAGTAAAGCTCCCTCTACACTGTCCCCATCAAACAGTCCCAGGACAGGTACAGTATGGGGTTAGGTACAGAGTAAAGCTCCCTCTACACTGTCCCCATCAAACACTCCCAGGACAGGTACAGCATGGGGTTAGATACAGAGTAAAGCTCCCTCTACACTGTCCCCATCAAACACTCCCAGAACAGGTACCGCACGAGGTTAGATACAGAGTTAAGCTTCCTCTACACTGTCCCCATCAAACACTCCCAGGACAGGTACAGCACGGGGTTAGATACAGAGTAAAGCTCACTCTACACGTCCCCATCAAACACTCCCAGGACAGGTACAGCACGGGGTTAGATACAGAGTAAAGCTCCCTCGACACTGTCCCCATCAAACACTCCCAGGACAGGTACAGCACGGGGTTAGATACAGAGTAAAGCTCCCTCGACACTGTCCCCATCAAACACTCCCAGGACAGGTACAGCACGGCGTTAGATACAAAGTAAAGCTCCCTCGCCACTGTCCCCATCAAACACTCCCAGGACAGGTACAGCATGGGGTTAGATACAGAGTAAAGCTCCCTCTACACTGTCCCCATCGAACACTCCCAGACAGGTACAGCACGGGGTTTGATACAGAGGAAAGCACCCTCTACACTGCCCCCATCAAACTCTCCCAGGACAGGTACAGCACGGGATTAGATACAGGGTAAAGCTCCCTCTACACTGTCCCAGTCAAACACTCCCAGGACAGGTACAGCACGGCGTTAGATACAGGGTAAAGCTCCCTCTACACTGTCCCCATCAAACACTCCCAGGACTGGTACAGCACGGAGTTAGATACAGAATAAAGCTCCCTCTACACTGTCCCCATCAAACATCCCAGGACAAATACAGCACGGTGTTAGATACAGAGTAAAGCTCCCTCTACACTGTCCCCATCAAACACTCCCAGGTCAGGTACTGCATGTGGTTAGATACAGAGTTATGCTCCCTCTACACTGTCCCCATGAAATACTCCCAGGAAAGGTACAGCACGGGGTTAGATACAGAGTAAAGTTCCCGCGACACTGTCACCATCAAACACTCCCAGGACAGGTACAGCACGGCGTTAGATACAGAGTAAAGCTCCCTCTACACTGTCCCCATCAAACACTCCCAGGAAAGGTACAGCACGGGGTTAGATACAGAGTAAAGCTCCCTCGCCACTCTCCCCATCAAACACTCCCAGGACAGGTACAGCATGGGGTTAGATACAGAGTAAAGCTCCCTCCACACTGTCCCCATCAAACACTCCCAGGAAAGGTACAGCACGGGGTTAGATACAGAGTAAAGCTCCCTCGCCACTCTCCCCATCAAACACTCCCAGGACAGGTACAGCATGGGGTTAGATACAGAGTAAAGCTCCCTCTACACTGTCCCCATCAAAACACGCAGGACAGGTACAGCATGGGGTTAGATACAGAGTAAAGCTTCCTCTACACTGTCCCCATCAAACACTCCCAGGACAGGTACAGCACGGGGTTAGATACAAAGTAAAGCTCCCTCTACACTGTCCCCATCAAATATTCCCAGGACAGGTACAGCACGGGGTTAGATACAGAGTAAAGATCCATCTACACTGTCCCCATCAAATATTCCCAGGACAGGTACAGCACGGGGTTAGATACAGAGTAAAACTCCCTTTATATTGTCCACATCAAACATCCCAGGGCAGGTACAGCACAGGGTTAGATACAGAGTAAAGCTCCCTCTACACTGTCCCCATCAAACACTCCCAGCACAGGTACAGCACGGGGTTAGATACAGAGTAAAGCTCCCTCTACACTGTCCCCAGCAAACAGTCCCAGGACAGGTACAGCACGTGGTTAGATACAGAGTAAAGCTCCCTCTACCCTGTCCCCATCATACACTCCCAGGACAGGTGCAGCACGGGGTTAGATAGAGCGTAAAGATCCATCTACACTGTCCACCATCAAATATGCCCAGGACAGGTACAGCACGGGGGTTAGATACAGAGTAAACCTCACTCTACACTGTCCCCATCAAACACTCCCAGGACAGGTACAGCATGGGGTTAGATACAGAGTAAAGATCCATCTACACTGTCCCCATCATACACTCCCAGGACAGGTACAGCACGGGGTTTGATACAGAGTAAAGCTCCCTCTACACTGTCCCCATCAAACACTCCCAGGACTGGTACAGCACGGGGTTAGATACAGAGTAAAGCTCCCTCTACACTGTCCCCATCAAACTCTCCCAGGATAGGTACAGCACGGGGTTAGATATAGAGTAAATCTCCCTCTACACTGTACCCATCAAACACTCCCAGGACAGGTACAGCACGTGGTTAGATACAGAGTAAATCTCACTCTACACTGTCCCCATCAAACACTCCCAGGACAGGTACAGCACGGGGTTAGATACACAGTAAAGCTCCATCTACACTGTCCCCATCAAACACTCCCAGGACAGGTACAGCACGGGGTTAGATACAGAGATAAGCTCCCTCTACACTGTCCCCATCAAACACTCCCAGGACAGGTACAGCACGGGGTTAGATACAGAGTAAAGCTCCCTCTACACTGTCCCCATCAAACACTCCCAGGACAGGTACAGCACGGGGTTAGATACAGAGTAAAGCTCCCTCGACACTGTCCCCATCAAACACTCCCAGGACAGGTACAGCACCGGGGTTTGATACAGAGTAAAGCTGCCTCTACACTGTCCCCATCAAACACTCCTAGGACAGGTACAGCACGGAGTTAGATACAGAGAAAAGCTCCCTCTACACTGTCCCCATCAAACACTCCCAGGACAGGTAGAGCACGGTGTTAGATACAGTGTAAAGCTCCCTCCACACTGTCCCCATCAAACACTCCCAGGACAGGTACAGCATGGGGTTAGATACAGAGTAAAGCTCCCTCTACACTGTCCCCATCAAACACTCCCAGGACAGGTACAGCATGGGGTTAGATACAGAGTAAAGCTCCCTCCACACTGTCCCCATCAAACACTCCCAGGACAGGTACAGCACGGGGTTAGATACAGAGTAAAGCTCCCTCTACACTGTCCCCATCAAACACTCCCACGACAGGTACAGCACGGGGTTAGATACAGAGTAAAGCTCCCTTTACACTGTCCCCATCAAACACTCCCAGGACAGGTACAGCACGGGGTTAGATACAGAGTAAACTCCCTCTACACTGTCCCCATCAAACACTCCCAGGACAGGTACAGCACGGGGTCAGATACAGAGTAAAGCTCCCTCTACACTGTCCCCATCAAACACTCCCAGGACAGGTACAGCACGGGGTTAGATACACAGTAAAGCTCCCTCGACACTGTCCCCATCAAACAATCCCAGGACAGGTACAGCACGGGGTTAGATACAGAGTAAAGCTCCCTCGACACTGTCCCCATCAAACACTCCCAGGACAGGTACAGCACCGGGATTTGATACAGAGTAAAGCTGCCTCTACACTGTCCCCATCAAACACTCCCAGGACAGGTACAGCACGGGGTTAGATACAGAGAAAAGCTCCCTCTACACTGTCGCCATCAAACACTCCCAGGACAGGTACAGCACGGGGTTAGATACAGTGTAAAGCTCCCTCCACACTGTCCCAATCAAACACTCCCAGGACAGGTACAGCACGGGGTTAGATACAGAGTAAAGCTTCCTCTGCACTGTCCCCATCAAACACTGCCAGGACAGGTACAGCATGGTGTTAGATACAGAGTAAATCTCCCTCCACACTGTCCCCATCAAACACTCCCAGGACAGGTACAGCACGGGGTTAGATACAGAGTAAAGCTCCCTCTACACTGTCCCCATCAAACACTCCTAGGACAGGTACAGCACGGGGTTAGATACAGAGTAAAGCTCCCTCTACACTGTCCCCATCAAACACTCCCAGGACAGGTACAGCACGGGGTCAGATACAGAGTAAAGCTCCCTCTACACTGTCCCCATCAAACACTCCCAGGACAGGTACAGCACGGGGTTAGATACACAGTAAAGCTCCCTCGACACTGTCCCCATCAAACACTCCCAGGACAGGTACAGCACAGGGTTAGATACAGAGTAAAGCTCCCTCTACACTGTCACCATCAAACACTCCCAGGACAGGTACAGCACGGGGTTAGATACAGAGTAAAGCTCCCTCCACACTGTCCCCATCAAACACTCCCAGGACAGGTACAGCACGGGGTTAGACACAGAGTAAAGCTCCCTCTACACTGTCCCCATCAAACACTGCCAGGACAGGTACAGCATGGTGTTAGATACAGAGTAAATCTCCCTCCACACTGTCCCCATCAAACACTCCCAGGACAGGTGCAGCACGGGGTTAGATACAGAGTAAAGCTCCCTCTACACTGTCCCCATCAAACACTCCTAGGACAGGTACAGCACGGGGTTAGATACAGAGTAAAGCTCCCTCTACACTGTCCCCATCAAACACTCCCAGGACAGGTACAGCACGGGGTCAGATACAGAGTAAAGCTCCCTCTACACTGTCCCCATCAAACACTCCCAGGACAGGTACAGCACGGGGTTAGATACACAGTAAAGCTCCCTCGACACTGTCCCCATCAAACACTCCCAGGACAGGTACAGCACCGGGATTTGATACAGAGTAAAGCTGCCTCTACACTGTCCCCATCAAACACTCCCAGGACAGGTACAGCACGGGGTTAGATACAGAGAAAAGCTCCCTCTACACTGTCGCCATCAAACACTCCCAGGACAGGTACAGCACGGGGTTAGATACAGTGTAAAGCTCCCTCCACACTGTCCCAATCAAACACTCCCAGGACAGGTACAGCACGGGGTTAGATACAGAGTAAAGCTTCCTCTGCACTGTCCCCATCAAACACTGCCAGGACAGGTACAGCATGGTGTTAGATACAGAGTAAATCTCCCTCCACACTGTCCCCATCAAACACTCCCAGGACAGGTACAGCACGGGGTTAGATACAGAGTAAAGCTCCCTCTACACTGTCCCCATCAAACACTCCTAGGACAGGTACAGCACGGGGTTAGATACAGAGTAAAGCTCCCTCTACACTGTCCCCATCAAACACTCCCAGGACAGGTACAGCACGGGGTCAGATACAGAGTAAAGCTCCCTCTACACTGTCCCCATCAAACACTCCCAGGACAGGTACAGCACGGGGTTAGATACACAGTAAAGCTCCCTCGACACTGTCCCCATCAAACACTCCCAGGACAGGTACAGCACAGGGTTAGATACAGAGTAAAGCTCCCTCTACACTGTCACCATCAAACACTCCCAGGACAGGTACAGCACGGGGTTAGATACAGAGTAAAGCTCCCTCCACACTGTCCCCATCATACACTCCCAGGACAGGTACAGCACGGGGTTAGACACAGAGTAAAGCTCCCTCTACACTGTCCCCATCAAACACTCCCACGACAGGTACAGCACGGGGTTAGATACAGAGTAAAGCTCCCTCTACACTGTCCCCATCAAACACTCCCAGGACAGGTACAGCACGGGGTTAGATACAGAGTAAACTCCCTCTACACTGTCCCCATCAAACTCTCCCAGGACAGGTACAGCACGGGGTCAGATACAGAGTAAAGCTCCCTCTACACTGTCCCCATCAAACACTCCCAGGACAGGTACAGCACGGGGTTAGATACACAGTAAAGCTCCCTCGACACTGTCCCCATCAAACAATCCCAGGACAGGTACAGCACGGGGTTAGATACAGAGTAAAGCTCCCTCGACACTGTCCCCATCAAACACTCCCAGGACAGGTACAGCACCGGGATTTGATACAGAGTAAAGCTGCCTCTACACTGTCCCCATCAAACACTCCCAGGACAGGTACAGCACGGGGTTAGATACAGAGTAAAGCTCCCTCTACACTGTCCCCATCAAACACTCCCAGGACAGGTACAGCACGGGGTCAGATACAGAGTAAAGCTCCCTCTACACTGTCCCCATCAAACACTCCCAGGACAGGTACAGCACGGGGTTAGATACACAGTAAAGCTCCCTCGACACTGTCCCCATCAAACACTCCCAGGACAGGTACAGCACCGGGATTTGATACAGAGTAAAGCTGCCTCTACACTGTCCCCATCAAACACTCCCAGGACAGGTACAGCACGGGGTTAGATACAGAGAAAAGCTCCCTCTACACTGTCGCCATCAAACACTCCCAGGACAGGTACAGCACGGGGTTAGATACAGTGTAAAGCTCCCTCCACACTGTCCCAATCAAACACTCCCAGGACAGGTACAGCACGGGGTTAGATACAGAGTAAAGCTTCCTCTGCACTGTCCCCATCAAACACTGCCAGGACAGGTACAGCATGGTGTTAGATACAGAGTAAATCTCCCTCCACACTGTCCCCATCAAACACTCCCAGGACAGGTACAGCACGGGGTTAGATACAGAGTAAAGCTCCCTCTACACTGTCCCCATCAAACACTCCTAGGACAGGTACAGCACGGGGTTAGATACAGAGTAAAGCTCCCTCTACACTGTCCCCATCAAACACTCCCAGGACAGGTACAGCACGGGGTCAGATACAGAGTAAAGCTCCCTCTACACTGTCCCCATCAAACACTCCCAGGACAGGTACAGCACGGGGTTAGATACACAGTAAAGCTCCCTCGACACTGTCCCCATCAAACACTCCCAGGACAGGTACAGCACAGGGTTAGATACAGAGTAAAGCTCCCTCTACACTGTCACCATCAAACACTCCCAGGACAGGTACAGCACGGGGTTAGATACAGAGTAAAGCTCCCTCCACACTGTCCCCATCAAACACTCCCAGGACAGGTACAGCACGGGGTTAGACACAGAGTAAAGCTCCCTCTACACTGTCCCCATCAAACACTCCCACGACAGGTACAGCACGGGGTTAGATACAGAGTAAAGCTCCCTCTACACTGTCCCCATCAAACACTCCCAGGACAGGTACAGCACGGGGTTAGATACAGAGTAAACTCCCTCTACACTGTCCCCATCAAACTCTCCCAGGACAGGTACAGCACGGGGTCAGATACAGAGTAAAGCTCCCTCTACACTGTCCCCATCAAACACTCCCAGGACAGGTACAGCACGGGGTTAGATACACAGTAAAGCTCCCTCGACACTGTCCCCATCAAACAATCCCAGGACAGGTACAGCACGGGGTTAGATACAGAGTAAAGCTCCCTCGACACTGTCCCCATCAAACACTCCCAGGACAGGTACAGCACCGGGATTTGATACAGAGTAAAGCTGCCTCTACACTGTCCCCATCAAACACTCCCAGGACAGGTACAGCACGGGGTTAGATACAGAGAAAAGCTCCCTCTACACTGTCCCCATCAAACACTCCCAGGACAGGTACAGCACGGGGTTAGATACAGTGTAAAGCTCCCTCCACACTGTCCCAATCAAACACTCCCAGGACAGGTACAGCATGGGGTTAGATACAGAGTAAAGCTCCCTCTACACTGTCCCCATCAAACACTGCCAGGACAGGTACAGCATGGTGTTAGATACAGAGTAAATCTCCCTCCACACTGTCCCCATCAAACACTCCCAGGACAGGTACAGCACGGGGTTAGATACAGAGTAAAGCTCCCTCTACACTGTCCCCATCAAACACTCCTAGGACAGGTACAGCACGGGGTTAGATACAGAGTAAAGCTCCCTCTACACTGTCCCCATCAAACACTCCCAGGACAGGTACAGCACGGGGTCAGATACAGAGTAAAGCTCCCTCTACACTGTCCCCATCAAACACTCCCAGGACAGGTACAGCACGGGGTTAGATACACAGTAAAGCTCCCTCGACACTGTCCCCATCAAACACTCCCAGGACAGGTACAGCACAGGGTTAGATACAGAGTAAAGCTCCCTCTACACTGTCACCATCAAACACTCCCAGGACAGGTACAGCACGGGGTTAGATACAGAGTAAAGCTCCCTCCACACTGTCCCCATCAAACACTCCCAGGACAGGTACAGCACGGGGTTAGATACAGAGTAAAGCTCCCTCTACACTGTCCCCATCAAATACTCCCAGGACAGGTACAGCACGGGGTAAGATACAGAGTAAAGCTCCCTCTACACTGTCCTCATCAAACACTTCCAGGTCAGGTACAGCACGGGGTTAGATACAGAGTAAAGCTCCCTCTACACTGTCACCATCAAACACTTCCAGGACAGGTACAGCACGGGGTTAGATACAGAGTAAAACTCACTCTACACTGTCCCCATCAAACACTCCCAGGACAGGTACAGCACGGGGCTAGATACAGAGTAAAGCTCCCTCTACACTGTCCCGATCAAACACTCTCAGGACAGGTACAGCACGGGGTCAGATACAGAGTAAAGCTCCCTCTATACTGTCCCCATCAAACACTCCCAGGACATGTACAGCACGGGGTTAGATACACAGTAAAGCTCCCTCTACACTGTCCCCATCAAACACTCCCAGGACAGGTACAGCACAGGGTTAGATACAGAGTAAAGCTCCCTCTACACTGTCCCCATCAAACACTCCCAGGACAGGTACAGCACAGGGTTAGATACAGAGTAAAGCTCCCTCTACACTGTCCCCATCAAACACTCCCAGGACAGGTACAGCATGGGGTTAGGTACGGAGTAAAGCTCCCTCTACACTGTCCCCATCAAACACTCCCAGGACAGGTACAGCACGGGGTTAGATACAGAGTAAAGCTCCCTCTACACTGTCCCCATCAAACACTCCCAGGACAGGTACAGCACGGGGTTAGATAGAGAGTAAAGCTCCCTCTACACTGTCCCCATCAAACACTCCCAGGACAGGTACAGCACGGGGTTAGATACAGAGTAAAGCTCCCTCTACACTGTCCCCATCAAACACTCCAAGGACAGGTACAGCACGGGGTTAGATACAGAGTAAAGCTCCCTCTACACTGTCACCATCAAACACTTCCAGGACAGGTACAGCATTGGGTTAGATACAGAGTAAAGCTCCCTCTACACTGTCCCCATCAAACACTCCCAGGACAGGTACAGCACGGGGTTAGATACAGAGTAAAGCTCCCTCTACACTGTCACCATCAAACACTTCCAGGACAGGTACAGCATTGGGTTAGATACAGAGTAAAGCTCCCTCTACACTGTCCCCATCAAACACTCACAGGGCACGTACAGCACGGGGTTAGATACAGAATAAAACTCCCTCTACACTGTCCCCCATCAAACACTCCCAGCACAGGTACAGCACGGGGTTAGATACAGAGTAAAGCTCGCTCTACACTGTCCCCATCAAACACTCCCAGGACAGGTACAGCACGGGGCTAGATACAGAGTAAAGCTGCCTCTACACTGTCCCCATCAAACACTCCCAGGACAGGTACAGCACGGGGCTAGATACAGAGTAAAGCTCCCTCTACACTGTCCCCATCAAACACTCCCAGGACAGGTACAGCACGTGGTTAGATACAGAGTAAAGCTCCCTCTACACTGTCCCCATCAAACACTCCCAGGACTGGTACAGCACGGGGTTAGATACAGAGTAAAGCTGCCTCTACACTGTCCCCATCAAACACTCCCAGGACAGGTACAACACGGGGTTAGATACAGAGCAAAGCTCCCTCGACACTGTTCCCATCAAACACTCCCAGGACAGGTACAGCACGGGGTTAGATACAGAGTAAAGCTCCCTCTACACTGTCCCCATCAAACACTCCCAGGACAGGTACAGCACGGGGTTAGATACAGAGTAAAGCTCCGTCCACACTGTCCCCATCAAACACTCCCAGGACAGGTACAGCACGGGGTTAGATACAGAGTAAAGCTCCCTCTACACTGTGTCCATCAAACACTCCCAGGACAGGTACAGCACGGGGTTAGATACAGAGTAAAGCTCCCGCAACACTGTCCCATCAAACACTCCCAGGACAGGTACAGCACAGGATTAGATACAGAGTAAAGCTCCCTCTACACTGTCCCCATCAAACACTCCCAAGACAGGTACAGCACGGGGTTAGATACAGAGTAAAGCTCCCTCTACACTGTCCCCATCAAACACTCCCAGGACAGGCACAGCACGGCGTTAGATACAGAGTAATGCTCCCTCTACACTGTCCCCATCAAACACTCCCAGGACAGGTACAGCACGGGGTTAGATACAGAGTAAAGCTCCCGCGACATTGTCACCATCAAACACTCCCAGGACAGGTACTGCACGGCGTTAGATACAAAGTAAAGCTCCCTCGCCACTGTCCCCATCAAACACTCCCAGGACAGGTACAGCATGGGGTTAGATACAGGGTAAAGCTCCCTCTACACTGTCCCCGTCAAACACTCCCAGGACAGGTACAGCACGGCGTTAGATACAGAGTAAAGCTCCCTCTACACTATCCCCATCAAACACTCCCAGGACTGGTACAGCACGGGGTTAGATACAGAGTAAAGCTCCCTCTACACTATCCCCATCAAACACTCCCAGGACTGGTACAGCACGGAGTTAGATACAGAATAAAGCTCCCTCTACACTGTCCCCATCAAACATCCCAGGACAAATACAGCACGGTGTTAGATACAGAGTAAAGCTCCCTCTACACTGTCCCCATCAAACACTCCCAGGAAAGGTACAGCACGGGGTTAGATACAGAGTAAAGTTCCCGCGACACTGTCACCATCAAACACTCCCAGGACAGGTACAGCACGGCGTTAGATACAGAGTAAAGCTCCCTCTACACTGTCCCCATCAAACACTCCCAGGAAAGGTACAGCACGGGGTTAGATACAGAGTAAAGCTCCCTCGCCACTCTCCCCATCAAACACTCCCAGGACAGGTACAGCATGGGGTTAGATACAGAGTAAAGCTCCCTCCACACTGTCTTCATCAAACACTCCCAGGACAGGTACAGCACGGAGTTAGATACAGAGTAAAGCTCCCTCTACACTGTCCCCATCAAAACACGCAGGACAGGTACAGCATGGGGTTAGATACAGAGTAAAGCTTCCTCTACACTGTCCCCATCAAACACTCCCAGGAGAGGTACAGCACGGGGTTAGATACAAAGTAAAGCTCCCTCTACACTGTCCCCATCAAATATTCCCAGGACAGGTACAGCACGGGGTTAGATACAGAGTAAAGATCCATCTACACTGTCCCCATCAAATATTCCCAGGACAGGTACAGCACGGGGTTAGATACAGAGTAAAACTCCCTTTATATTGTCCACATCAAACATCCCAGGGCAGGTACAGCACAGGGTTAGATACAGAGTAAAGCTCCCTCTACACTGTCCCCATCAAACACTCCCAGCACAGGTACAGCACGGGGTTAGATACAGAGTAAAGCTCCCTCTACACTGTCCCCAGCAAACAGTCCCAGGACAGGTACAGCACGTGGTTAGATACAGACTAAAGCTCCCTCGACCCTGTCCCCATCAAACACTCCCAGGACAGGGGCAGCACGGGGTTAGATAGAGCGTAAAGATCCATCTACACTGTCCACCATCAAATATGCCCAGGACAGGTACAGCACGGGGGTTAGATACAGAGTAAACCTCACTCTACACTGTCCCCATCAAACACTCCCAGGACAGGTACAGCATGGGGTTAGATACAGAGTAAAGATCCATCTACACTGTCCCCATCATACACTCCCAGGACAGGTACAGCACGGGGTTAGATACAGAGTAAAGCTCCCTCTACACTGTCCCCATCAAACACTCCCAGGACTGGTACAGCACGGGGTTAGATACAGAGTAAAGCTGCCTCTACACTGTCCCCATCAAACTCTCCCAGGACAGGTACAGCACGGGGTTAGATATAGAGTAAATCTCCCTCTACACTGTACCCATCAAACACTCCCAGGACAGGTACAGCACGTGGTTAGATACAGAGTAAATCTCCCTCTACACTGTCCCCATCAAACACTCCCAGGACAGGTACAGCACGGTGTTCGATACACAGTAAAGCTCCATCTACACTGTCCCCATCAAACACTCCCAGGAGAGGTACAGCACGGGGTTAGATACAAAGTAAAGCTCCCTCTACACTGTCCCCATCAAATATTCCCAGGACAGGTACAGCACGGGGTTAGATACAGAGTAAAGATCCATCTACACTGTCCCCATCAAATATTCCCAGGACAGGTACAGCACGGGGTTAGATACAGAGTAAAACTCCCTTTATATTGTCCACATCAAACATCCCAGGGCAGGTACAGCACAGGGTTAGATACAGAGTAAAGCTCCCTCTACACTGTCCCCATCAAACACTCCCAGCACAGGTACAGCACGGGGTTAGATACAGAGTAAAGCTCCCTCTACACTGTCCCCAGCAAACAGTCCCAGGACAGGTACAGCACGTGGTTAGATACAGACTAAAGCTCCCTCGACCCTGTCCCCATCAAACACTCCCAGGACAGGGGCAGCACGGGGTTAGATAGAGCGTAAAGATCCATCTACACTGTCCACCATCAAATATGCCCAGGACAGGTACAGCACGGGGGTTAGATACAGAGTAAACCTCACTCTACACTGTCCCCATCAAACACTCCCAGGACAGGTACAGCATGGGGTTAGATACAGAGTAAAGATCCATCTACACTGTCCCCATCATACACTCCCAGGACAGGTACAGCACGGGGTTAGATACAGAGTAAAGCTCCCTCTACACTGTCCCCATCAAACACTCCCAGGACTGGTACAGCACGGGGTTAGATACAGAGTAAAGCTGCCTCTACACTGTCCCCATCAAACTCTCCCAGGACAGGTACAGCACGGGGTTAGATATAGAGTAAATCTCCCTCTACACTGTACCCATCAAACACTCCCAGGACAGGTACAGCACGTGGTTAGATACAGAGTAAATCTCCCTCTACACTGTCCCCATCAAACACTCCCAGGACAGGTACAGCACGGTGTTAGATACACAGTAAAGCTCCATCTACACTGTCCCCATCAAACACTCCCAGGACAGGTACAGCACGGGGTTAGATACAGAGATAAGCTCCCTCTACACTGTCCCCATCAAACACTCCCAGGACAGGTACAGCACGGGGTTAGATACAGAGTAAAGCTCCCTCTACACTGTCCCCATCAAACACTCCCAGGACAGGTACAGCACGGTGTTAGATACAGTGTAAAGCTCCCTCCACACTGTCCGCATCAAACACTCCCAGGACAGGTACAGCATGGGTTTGATACAGAGTAAAGCTCCCTCTACACTGTCCCCATCAAACAATCCCAGGACAGGTACAGCACGGGGTTAGATACAGAGTAAAGCTACCCTCGACACTGTCCCCATCAAACACTCCCAGGACAGGTACAGCACGGGGTTAGATACAGAGTAAAGCTGCCTCTACACTGTCCCCATCAAACACTCCTAGGACAGGTACAGCACGGAGTTAGATACAGAGAAAAGCTCCCTCTACACTGTCCCCATCAAACACTCCCAGGCCAGGTAGAGCACGGGGTTAGATACAGTGTAAAGCTCCCTCCACACTGTCCCCATCAAACACTCCCAGGACAGGTACAGCATGGGGTTAGATACAGAGTAAAGCTCCCTCTACACTGTCCCCATCAAACACTCCCAGGACAGGTACAGCATGGGGTTCGATACAGAGTAAAGCTCCCTCCACACTGTCCCCATCAAACACTCCCAGGACAGGTACAGCACGGGGTTAGATACAGAGTAAAGCTCCCTCTACACTGTCCCCATCAAACACTCCCAGGACAGGTACAGCACGGGGTTAGACACAGAGTAAAGCTCGCTCTACACCGTCCCCATCAAACACTCCCAGGACAGGTACAGCACGGGGTTAGATACAGAGTAAAGCTCCCGCAACACTGTCCCATCAAACACTCCCAGGACAGGTACAGCACGGGGTTAGATACAGAGTAAAGCTCCCTCGACACTGTCCCCATCAAACACTCCCAGGACAGGTACAACACGGGGTTAGATACAGAGTAAAGCTCCCTCGACACTGTTCCCATCAAACACTCCCAGGACAGGTACAGCACGGCGTTAGATACAGAGTAAAGCTCCCTCTACACTGTCCCCATCAAACACTCCCAGGACAGGTACAGCACGGGGTTAGATACAGAGTAAAGCTCCCTCTACACTGTCCCCATCAAACACTCCCAGGACAGGTACAGCACGGGGTCAGATACAGAGTAAAGCTCCCTCTACACTGTCCCCATCAAACACTCCCAGGACAGGTACAGCACGGGGTTAGATACACAGTAAAGCTCCCTCTACACTGTCCCCATCAAACAATCCCAGGACAGGTACAGCACTGGGTTAGATACAGAGTAAAGCTCCCTCGACACTGTCCCCATCAAACACTCCCAGGACAGGTACAGCACCGGGATTTGATACAGAGTAAAGCTGCCTCTACACTGTCCCCATCAAACACTCCCAGGACAGGTACAGCACGGGGTTAGATACAGAGAAAAGCTCCCTCTACACTGTCCCCATCAAACACTCCCAGGACAGGTACAGCACGGGGTTAGATACAGAGTAAAGCTCCCTCCACACTGTCCCCATCAAACACTCCCAGGACAGGTACAGCACGGGGTCAGATACAGAGTAAAGCTCCCTCTACACTGTCCCCATCAAACACTCCCAGGACAGGTACAGCACGGGGTTAGATACAGAGTAAAGCTCACTCTACACTGTCCCCATCAAACACTCCTAGGACAGGTACAGCACGGGGTTAGATACAGAGTAAAGCTCCCTCTACACTGTCCCCATCAAACACTCCCAGGACAGGTACAGCACGGGGTCAGATACAGAGTAAAGCTCCCTCTACACTGTCCCCATCAAACACTCCCAGGACAGGTACAGCACGGTGTTAGATACAGTGTAAAGCTCCCTCCACACTGTCCGCATCAAACACTCCCAGGACAGGTACAGCATGGGTTTGATACAGAGTAAAGCTCCCTCTACACTGTCCCCATCAAACAATCCCAGGACAGGTACAGCACGGGGTTAGATACAGAGTAAAGCTACCCTCGACACTGTCCCCATCAAACACTCCCAGGACAGGTACAACACGGGGTTAGATACAGAGTAAAGCTGCCTCTACACTGTCCCCATCAAACACTCCTAGGACAGGTACAGCACGGAGTTAGATACAGAGAAAAGCTCCCTCTACACTGTCCCCATCAAACACTCCCAGGACAGGTAGAGCACGGGGTTAGATACAGTGTAAAGCTCCCTCCACACTGTCCCCATCAAACACTCCCAGGACAGGTACAGCATGGGGTTAGATACAGAGTAAAGCTCCCTCTACACTGTCCCCATCAAACACTCCCAGGACAGGTACAGCATGGGGTTCGATACAGAGTAAAGCTCCCTCCACACTGTCCCCATCAAACACTCCCAGGACAGGTACAGCACGGGGTTAGATACAGAGTAAAGCTCCCTCTACACTGTCCCCATCAAACACTCCCAGGACAGGTACAGCACGGGGTTAGACACCGAGTAAAGCTCGCTCTACACCGTCCCCATCAAACACTCCCAGGACAGGTACAGCACGGGGTTAGATACAGAGTAAAGCTCCCGCAACACTGTCCCATCAAACACTCCCAGGACAGGTACAGCACGGGGTTAGATACAGAGTAAAGCTCCCTCGACACTGTCCCCATCAAACACTCCCAGGACAGGTACAACACGGGGTTAGATACAGAGTAAAGCTCCCTCGACACTGTTCCCATCAAACACTCCCAGGACAGGTACAGCACGGGGTTAGATACAGAGTAAAGCTCCCTCTACACTGTCCCCATCAAACACTCCCAGGACAGGTACAGCACGGGGTTAGATACAGAGTAAAGCTCCCTCTACACTGTCCCCATCAAACACTCCCAGGACAGGTACAGCACGGGGTCAGATACAGAGTAAAGCTCCCTCTACACTGTCCCCATCAAACACTCCCAGGACAGGTACAGCACGGGGTTAGATACACAGTAAAGCTCCCTCTACACTGTCCCCATCAAACAATCCCAGGACAGGTACAGCACTGGGTTAGATACAGAGTAAAGCTCCCTCGACACTGTCCCCATCAAACACTCCCAGGACAGGTACAGCACCGGGATTTGATACAGAGTAAAGCTGCCTCTACACTGTCCCCATCAAACACTCCCAGGACAGGTACAGCACGGGGTTAGATACAGAGAAAAGCTCCCTCTACACTGTCCCCATCAAACACTCCCAGGACAGGTACAGCACGGGGTTAGATACAGTGTAAAGCTCCCTCCACACTGTCCCAATCAAACACTCCCAGGACAGGTACAGCATGGGGTTAGATACAGAGTAAAGCTCCCTCTACACTGTCCCCATCAAACACTCCCAGGACAGGTACAGCATGGTGTTAGATACAGAGTAAATCTCCCTCCACACTGTCCCCATCAAACACTCCCAGGACAGGTACAGCACGGGGTTAGATACAGAGTAAAGCTCACTCTACACTGTCCCCATCAAACACTCCTAGGACAGGTACAGCACGGGGTTAGATACAGAGTAAAGCTCCCTCTACACTGTCCCCATCAAACACTCCCATGACAGGTACAGCACGGGGTCAGATACAGAGTAAAGCTCCCTCTACACTGTCCCCATCAAACACTCCCAGGACAGGTACAGCACGGGGTTAGATACAGAGTAAAGCTCACTCTACACTGTCCCCATCAAACACTCCTAGGACAGGTACAGCACGGGGTTAGATACAGAGTAAAGCTCCCTCTACACTGTCCCCATCAAACACTCCCAGGACAGGTACAGCACGGGGTCAGATACAGAGTAAAGCTCCCTCTACACTGTCCCCATCAAACACTCCCAGGACAGGTACAGCACGGGGTTAGATACACAGTAAAGCTCCCTCGACACTGTCCCCATCAAACACTCCCACGACAGGTACAGCACAGGGTTAGATACAGAGTAAAGCTCCCTCTACACTGTCACCATCAAACACTCCCAGGACAGGTACAGCACGGGGTTAGATACAGAGTAAAGCTCCCTCCACACTGTCCCCATCAAACACTCCCAGGACAGGTACAGCACGGGGTTAGATACAGAGTAAAGCTCCCTCTACACTGTCCTCATCAAACACTTCCAGGACAGGTACAGCACGGGGTTAGATACAGAGTAAAGCTCCCTCTACACTGTCACCATCAAACACTTCCAGGACAGGTACAGCACGGGGTTAGATACAGAGTAAAACTCCCTCTACACTGTCCCCATCAAACACTCCCAGGACAGGTACAGCACGGGGCTAGATACAGAGTAAAGCTCCCTCGACACTGTCCGCATCAAACACACCCAGGATAGGTACAGCACGGGGTTAGATACAGAGTAAAGCTCCCTCTACACTGTCCCGATCAAACACTCCCAGGACAGGTACAGCACGGGGTCAGATACAGAGTAAAGCTCCCTCTACACTGTCCCCATCAAACACTCCCAGGACATGTACAGCATGGGGTTAGATACACAGTAAAGCTCCCTCTACACTGTCCCCATCAAACACTCCCAGGACAGGTACAGCACAGGGTTAGATACAGAGTAAAGCCCCTCTACACTGTCCCCATCAAACACTCCCAGGACATGTACAGCACGGGGTGAGATACAGAGTAAAGCTCCCTCTACACTGTCCCCATCAAACACTCCCAGGAAAGGTACAGCACGGGGTTAGATACAGAGTAAAGCTCCCTCTACACTGTTCCCATCAAACACTCCCAGGAAAGGTACAGCACGGGGTTAGATACAGAGTAAAGCTCCCTCTACACTGTCCCCATCAAACACTCCCAGGACAGGTACAGCACGGGGTTAGATACAGAATAAAGCTCCCTCTACACTATCCCCATCAAACACTCCCAGGACAGGTACAGCACGGGGTTAGATACAGAGTAAAGCTCCCTCTACACTGTCCCCATCAAACACTCCCAGGACAGGTACAGCACGGGGTTAGATACAGGGCAAAGCTCCCTCTGCACTGTCCCCATCAAACCCTCCCAGGCCAGGTACAGCACGGGGTTAGATACAGAGTAAAGCTCCCTCTACACTGTCCCCATCCAACACTCCCAGGACTGATACAGCACGGGGTTAGATACAGAGTAAAGCTCCCTTTACACTGTCCCCATCAAACACTCGCAGGACAGGTACAGCACGGGGTTAGATACAGAGTAAAGCTCCCTCTACACTGTCCCCATCAAACACTCCCAGGACAGGGACAGCACGGTGTTAGACACAGAGTAAAGCTCTCTCTACATTGTCCCCATCAAACACTCCCAGGACAGGTACAGCACGGGGTTATATACAGAGATAAGCTCCCTCTACACTGTCCCCATCAAACACTCCCAGGACAGGTACAGCACGGTGTTAGACACAGAGTAAAGCTCTCTCTACATTGTCCCCATCAAACACTCCCAGGACAGGTACAGCACGGGGTTATATACAGAGATAAGCTCCCTCTACACTGTCCCCATCAAACACTCCCAGGACAGGTACAGCACGGGGTTAGATAGAGAGTAAAGCTCCCTCTACACTGTCCCCATCAAACACTCCCAGGACAGGTGCAGCACGGGGTTAGATACAGAGTAAAGCTCCCTCTACACTGTCCCCATCAAACACTCCCAGGACAGGGACAGCACGGGGTTAGATACAGAGTAAAGCTCCCTCTACACTGTCCCCATCAAACACTCCCAGGACAGGCACAGCACGGAGTTAGATACAGAGTAAAGCTCCCTCTACACTGTCCCCATCAAACACTCCCAGGACAGGTACAGCACGGGGTTAGATACAGAGTAAAGCTGCCTCTATCTGTATATCTCCTTTCTGCAGTGTTCCGTGCTGGAGCGGGAGAATTTACCTTGTATATGTGACTGGATTTCTGCAAGTTGCTCATTCCGGACTCCTGGCTCCTCCGGATGTTTTCAGGAGCCACGGTTACTGAGGAAACCAAATCAGGAATCAGCTTCGACGTGTCCCTGTCACCCTGTTCCGACCTCCAACTGCCAGCGATTGTGCCTGGAAACCAAAATGAAATCGTCGTCATATCAGCTTGTTGTGCTGGCAAGTGGTGTGGAAAGGGGTAAGGCTGGACCGGGGCTGTGGGCCATGGTGGGCCCGGGGCTGTGGGCCATGGTGGGCCCGGTGCTGTGGGCCATGGTGGGCCCGGGGCTGTCGGCCATGGTGGGCCCGGGGCTGTGGGCCATGGTGGGCCCGGGGCTGTCGGCCATGGTGGGCCCGGGGCTGTGGGCCATGGTGGGCCCGGGGCTGTGGGCCATGGTGGGCCCGGGGCTGTGGGCCATGGTGGGCCCGGGGCTGTGGGCCATGGTGGGCCCGGTGCTGTGGGCCATGGTGGGCCCGGGGCTGTGAGCCATGGTGGACCCGGGGCTGTGGGCCATGGTGGGCCCGGGGCTGTGGTCCATGGTGGGCCCGGGTCTGTGGGCCATGGTGGGCCCGGGGCTGTGGGCCATGGTGGGCCCGGGGCTGTCGGCCATGGTGGGCCCGGGGCTGTGGGCCATGGTGGGCCCGGGGCTGTGGGCCATGGTGGGCCCGGGGCTGTGGGCCATGGTGGGCCCGGGGCTGTGGGCCATGGTGGGCCCGGGGCTGTGGGCCATGGTGGGCCCGGGGCTGTGGGCTATGCTGGGCCCGGGTCTGTGGGCCATGGTGGGCCCGGGGCTGTGGGCCATGGTGGGCCCGGGGCTGTGGGCCATGGTGGGCCCGGGGCTGTGGGCCATGGTGGGCCCGGGGCTGTGGGCCATGGTGGGCCCGGGGCTGTGGGCCCGGGGCTGTGGGCCATGGTGGGCCCGGTGCTGTGGGCCATGGTGGGCCCGGGGCTGTGGGCCATGGTGGGCCCGGGGCTGTGGGCCATGGTGGGCCCGGGGCTGTCGGCCATGGTGGGCCCGGGGCTGTGGGCTATGCTGGGCCCGGTCTGTGGGCCATGGTGGGCCCGGGGCTGTCGGCCATGGTGGGCCCGGGGCTGTGGGCCCGGGGCTGTGGGCCATGGTGGGCCCGGGGCTGTGGGCCATGGTGGGCCCGGGGCTGTGGGCCATGCTGGGCCCGGGTCTGTGGGCCATGGTGGGCCCGGGGCTGTCGGCCATGGTGGGCCCGGGGCTGTGGGCCATGGTGGGCCCGGGGCTGTGGGCCATGCTGGGCCCGGGTCCGTGGGCCATGGTGGGCCCGGGGCTGTCGGCCATGGTGGGCCCGGGGCTGTGGGCCATGGTGGGCCCGGGGCTGTGGGCCCGGGGCTGTGGGCCATGGTGGGCCCGGGGCTGTGGGCCATGGTGGGCCCGGGGCTGTGGGCCATGCTGGGCCTGGGGCTGTGGGCCATGGTGGGCCCGGGGCTGTCGGCTATGCTGGGCCGGGTCTGTGGTCCATGGTGGGCCCGGGGCTGTGGGCCATGGTGGGCCCGGGGCTGTCGGCCATGGCGGGCCCGGGGCTGTGGGCCATGGTGGGCCCGAGGCTGTGGGCCATGGTGGGCCCGGGGCTGTGGGCCTTGGTGGGCCCGGGGCTGTGGGCCGTGGTGGGCCCGAGGCTGTGAGCCATGGTGGGCCCGAGGCTGTGGGCCATGGTGGGCCCGGGGCTGTGGGCCATGGTGGGCCCGGGGCTGTGGGCCATGGTGGGCCCGAGGCTGTGAGCCATGGTGGGCCCGGGGCTGTGGGCCATGGTGGGCCCGGGGCTGTGGGCCCGGGGCTGTGGGCCATGGTGGGCCCCGGGCTGTGGGCCATGGTGGGCCCGAGGCTGTGAGCCATGGTGGGCCCGGGGCTGTGGGCCATGGTGGGCCCGGGGCTGTGGGCCATGGTGGGCCCGGGGCTGTGGGCCATGGTGGGCCCGGGGCTGTGGGCCATGGTGGGCCCGGGGCTGTGGGCCATGGTGGGCCCGGGGCTGTGGGCCATGGTGGGCCCGGGGCTGT